>NC_056729.1:764819130-764999130 GCF_019279795.1 Protopterus annectens
AAACCTATTGCCATCTAGATACAAGTGTCTTCTTGGTTACCTAACTTGTTTACATTTACAGAATATAATAGTGAAAACGGGGCAAGTCATATTTTAGCTGCTGCATGTACTGATTTTTCCTACAACTCATTAATATTGTGCCTATGCAATGCTGCCAACAAGATAGATAGATAGATGGATAGATAGATAGATAGATAGATAGATAGATAGATAGACAGACAGATAGATAGATAGATAGATAGATAGATAGATAGATAGATAGATAGATAGATAGATAGATAGATAGATAGATAGATAGATAGATAGATAGATAGATAGATAGATAGATAGATAGATAGATAGATAGATAGATAGATAGATAGATAGATAGATAGATAGATAGACAGATAGATAGATAGACATATATACATACAGATGGATAGATAGATAGATAGATAGATAGATAGATAGATAGATAGATAGATAGATAGATAGATAGATAGATAGATAGATAGATAGATAGATTTTGAGAATAAATGTTACATTTTCATTAGGTTCATGTCTTTTATTTCAATAAGGTATTTATAATGGCAATGCATTTGCTGCTTTTGTTGCAAAATATGGTATTTTGCAACCTATACTTTCGATTCTTTATTGTGTTAGGTAAATATTGCATAAGAGTAGAAACAGCACATTAGTTTTATATATATGTATATATAATATATATATGTGTATATACATATATGACTTGCGGTTTTAATCTAATAGTATTAAATAGTGGATGCAAAGGCAATGGACATGTTACCACAAGGGGAACAGAGAACGTTTGTCATTGTTATTGTGGTTAGTAAACTTTCTCTGTGAAGATGGAAGAGGGAAGTACACCCAGCTTGCCAGACATAAACAAAGTTTGCATAATAAAGCAACTGCAGGGGGAAATAGAAATAAAACAAAGAGGAGCTATTTTCCTCACTGCAATTATACATGTACTTAACAAAAAGAAAGGGATGTATCTATGTATAGTGAGCCCCAATGAAGATTTAAAAATTTTGGTACTGAAATTTTCCAGGTCAGCTGGTCTTTAAATATCTTTCGATACTTCCGGAAATACAACTACAAGATACGGTCAAACAAACAAATAATGACAAATAAATAAATGAACAGACACATATAAACAGATATAATTTCTGGAGAGATGTAACTAAGAAATAAACTCATTTTAAATATATGCACCATTAATTTGATTATGATTTGCTGAAGAAAGGGCTAACATGCTTTGCCCATACATTTACTGCACTTTTTACCTTATAGATATAAACCGTATACAATGTAATGAAGTCCATCTACCTGCATATGGCTGTCTTCTTTAATGTCTACATGCTGTGTACAGCAATTCATACAGCTGGAGCTCATGAAGCTGTAAGGGACCTGTCTGCATGTACTCCATATATTTCATGAAGTATTCCTTCTGTGATTTTATCCATGTATAATTATCTGCAGTTGTCTTCATCTGTGACTGTAACTCAAAATAAATGATAGTGTACATATTCTATGACTGTAACCATTTCAAAATATTAATTGCAATCTTTTTTTCTGGCTTAATTTCTCCATGTATTTTTGGGTTTCTAATACCATGCTGGGAATGGGCCTCATTCCTAAGTCATAGTATGTTTAAAATACATGAAATGAATATTGTTTTAGTCTTTGATTTTAGCCAAAAGTCCTTACCACAGCACCAACAAAGTGACCATAACTGACTCCTTCTGCAGTTCATATGGAGTTACAAGTACAGTTAGCATATCTAATAACATTGTAAATTCTTTTTTATGAGACTCATTATTCCTATTACTATTTGTCCTTCTTCCACATTACTCTCATTTCTGTCTGCAAATCATAGGACCACAGTATCATAGGAAGTTACTAGGCTATTGGCCCTGAGGTCCTTACAAGCCTAGCCAAGAATTTAGACCATGTTCCAACAAATCAGCACCCCACCCATGCCACTGTCCAGCAGGGACACAGGTGAAATCCCAGGGGGGGGGTATTTTCTGTTCCCCATCCAGTTATTCAGGTTGCACTTAAAAAGGGTTAATGAAGTGCTCTACTTCATGTGGAGAGGGAGTCTATTCCACAGAAGGGGGAGTCTCTGGGACACAAATCTGTCCCACCAACAAGTCCTATTGATGTCACAGATCAGGTTGAGGTCACGCGTGTGGGTTACTCGAGTGGAGCTTGACTTGCAGATATGCATCAATCCCATCAAGGCAGGGTCTAAGATTGCTTTGTATGCAAGACAGAGGTCACATCTGATGAGTCTGTAGGAGACTGAGGAGAGGGACAGGACCTTTAGCCTATCTGTGTAGGGTAGATGTTTCAGGTCCTGGATTCTCCTGGTGAGGAACCTCTGTGGTCTTTCCAGCTGTTGCATGTGCTTTGTGAGGTACATACCAAAAGGGGCATTGTACTCAATAATGGGTCTTATAAGGGAAGAATACAGGGATGTTATAACCACATTGTCCCTGGATGAGATACCATTACTAATGAGGTGGGCCTGGTATTTTATGACTTTGTGTCTTTTTGTGCATAAGATACTATAATCAAGGCATGTAGCAATTTCAGTGATCAATATTAATTTTGTCTTCTTTTCATGGACTAATATAGCTAGTTTTCTCACATCTATTTTTTTTGAAATGTTGGTAGTGGGTGATCCTATGTGATATAAACTTCATCATTCTCTATAATGTTTTGTGGATCATGTTTCCAATGCTTTTCAGCTACTTCAATATTGCAATATTTGCATAATCCCCAATGCAACAGCCTTGCCACATTATTATACCTGTCAGTATGCAGGCCCTCTGCCATTAGTGTATCACATCTAGCAAACCGGCAGCATGGCTACCAATAAGCAACTTTTAATAAACCAGTACACACACGTAATTGAAATAATACAAAAACACATGCAAAGCTTTCGTGCAATAGGAACAAGGACACAGCTGTAACGTGATAAGCGCTTTCATTCCCTTTATTCCATACAACAGAACTTCATCAGATAAACACAGCTTACACGCATCCTCTTTTATAACAGCTCCAATAAGGTACAGCCAATAAAAAACACCAATAAAAAAAACACAATAATACAGTAAAGTACATTGTTTCATTGTTATAAAAGAAGAACAAAACAAAATCACTATATAATGTAAGACCTGTTAATAATTTTAAGTTAGTCGAACTTTTAATAACTTTTAGTCATTTTAAGTAGTTTTTTAGGTAGTTTTAAAAATACCAGTCACAAAACCTTAATTAACTAAAATCCTGTTACTATAACCTAAAATACATAGAAATAAAAATAGCACCTATACACTCAAAAATATTCATGCATCAATGTGATTCAAAAACCATTCTAGACCTTGTCCACTTTTAAAGCCAACAAACTACTAATTGATATCCTGTCGTTGATACCCAGAAAGTGTGTGGCATATAATAATACTTTCCAGTGTGTTTCTTTATATTCCAAGAAGCTAGACCAGTTCCCCCCATGTTCCTGTCTAACCACCTTTTCCAACACACAGAAAACAAATTTCTTAAAATTGTTACATGTCACACTGTGCCTATACAAAGCGTTTGACCTGTCCTGCTTTTTATTGCATACATGTTCTGATATATCCTTTTCCTCAATTGGTGTTTTTTATTGGCTGTATCTTATTGGAGCTGTTATAAAAGAGGATATGTGTGTAAGGTGTGTTTATCTGATGAAGTTGCGTTGTATGGTAAAAAGGGAATTCAAGTGTTTATCCCATTACAGCTGCGTCCTTGTTTGTCTTGCAGTTAAGCTTTGCATGTCTTTTTGTGTTATTTCAACTTTTAATAAAACAACTCAGTTGAACAACTTAAAAATGCAAGTAATACTTTCACAACAAATATCTTTATCAGGCAAAAAGGTGTATCAGACAAATTAAAGTACTTTTATACACAACTACAAAGTCAGTGGTGAGTCGTGTGACAATGAATTAATTCACAGCAGTTACGATTTAAACGTATATTCACTTAATACTGTTTAAGTCTTTTTAAATAGGTTTAATAGTAAATACTTCATTTAAGCCTGGACATGCTTGTACCCTGAATTTTACTATCTATCTGTTCTCCTCTCTTTCTGTATCATTTCTCAAATCATCTCTTCTAATTTTTTTCTAAAATAACTTGTAATGTTAAAAACTTAATATTATGTGTATCATTTGTTCCTTAATGTGTTTGTACAATGCATTTATCTCAACTTTTCTACGTATCTCAGTCAAATGATCTCATATGTGCTCTTTGCATTTTCTGTTAGTTTTCACTATATAGAAGACTTCACATTCTTGGCATACTGCAATATAGACACAATTTTTAGTATCATAGGACCATATGCTGTCATAAAAAAATACTTTTTTAACCAGATGCTTAATACTTTTATCTGTGTAAATATAGCTGCAATTTTGGCAACTATTGTACCTATGAGTACCTTTTTTGTTACTGATATTGTGACCTAAATTCTGTTTCTGTTCCTTATAACACAATCTATCAAATTTGAAGAAGTTTTAAACATGAAAACAAATGCGCTCATTGCATTTCCTTTGCATTTTTTATATTTTCCACACTGTGGATTGAAACTTTAGTCAGAGTCTCTGTGGTAAACACACTTTATTTTTATATCCTAGTTTATTTTGGTTCCTTGTGTGGTTTGGAGTATTGCTGAACTGCCCTCTCCAGCTCTGTTGTGCTATGTGACAGTAGTTTGATGCCTCTGTACTGCCTGCAGTGGAGAGCAACTCCTTTGGACTTGTACACTGTCACTAGATAGCTTATTCTCCATTCATTTGGGATACTCCTCTCTCTGTCTCTCTCTCTCAGTCCGTATAGTGATGAGTGCCTTCAGAAGCCATTTCTCTCCTAATGCACCCAACATCTTGAGTGTGTCTGCCTTGGTTTCATCCTAGCCTGCTGCTTTCCCTAGGCTTTAATTGTCTTTAGTCTCGTTGTACTTCTCCCAAGGAAGACTCTTCTTCCTCTTTCATCATAGGCTGTGCATGGGGCAGTTCATCTTCTTAATTTAGATATTTCTTGAAACATTCCTTTTACCTGCCCTCAGTGCTCCCTGAATTGGTGAGGTGATGGTTGCTGACATCCCTTATTAGTGGCATCGGACAACTATCTTCTTTATTTTTGAGTCATTGCCTTTTAATCGGATAGATCTTTTTTATGCCATATGTTGAGCCACTTAGCAGAAGCTGGTAGAAGTTCTCTGATCACTTGTTCTTTGCCATTGTGACTGCTTTCTTTGCCTCTTTTTAGCCAGCATGTATTAAATATTACTTGTTAGCCTTTGGTCCATTTATTTATATCTCCCACATCTACCTGCACTCCTTCTTCCTTTTGATAACATCCTGGACATCTGCATTCCACCACCAGATTTCCTTATGTACCTTATTTCCATGACTGGCTTTGCTACAAATCTGCTCTTTGTCTTTGCACATGCTGTTTTGAAACACTGATATTCTTAATTTCCATCTCTTTCCTCTTCTTCCTGTAGGGCCACAGCACAGAGTATTTTGTTGACCTTATAGGTTCATAGGTCAGTACTAGGCTAGCTACCCTTGCAGGCCATTTTAAGCCTAGCCAGTTTTCCCAAAGTTGAGAATTAAGCCTAGTACCTTGTGTCTGTTAGGAAATACATTAGCCATTATGCAAACCCTCAACCCCCACTTCTGTGCATTCATTTAACTTCCAGCTCTTCATCCTACAATCTGTTGACCATATATTCTGCTGTCATCTCTGCTTGTAGCTGACTGTAGCAACATCCACAGTTTATGCCTGGGCCAACTACTTCCTTAGGCTGACTTTGCAATCTATGATCTGACCCAACTGTCCTTTCCTTACTATGAGGATGTTTTCCTGAGTAGCATATTAACCACTTTTTTGTATGTGATCTTGTGACTGTATCTCTTGGTGAACTCTGTGTTTGTCACCATTAAGGCATTTACCAGAGAGAAGTCTAGAATGGGCTCTCCATTATTTTTGTGTTTTTTTTATTTGTATGTTACTAAAACAAAAATATTAACAGTTTTATATGTAGTGCATGGATTGCTGTGATCAGTCTCAAGAAATGAATAAATTATGTCCAGGTTCAGTGCTACTTTAACACAAGACCCAATCTTAACAACACATAGAAGGGTGATTACAATTGCTAAGCACTCCCTATGCACTGTAAATATTGAGTCTGGCACTAAAGTAGACAACTTTGACCAATAAACAGCAGAAGCAGGACATGAAACAGTTTTGTTTTCCTTTTCTGCCTGTTCTCTGCTACATTAAGCCCATTGTTTTGATTCAGACAGCTTCCCTTATACAGGAGATACATAAGGACATCAACGACTTCCTTACTACTTTACTGGGAAAAGACATTTTTTTTGTTTGTTACATTTTTCATTTTGAGTGAATACTAGTAGATGCAGCAGATAAATATTCATGCACTACAATAAATTATGACTGGATCTCCAATCATAATGGATTATTATGCGTTCTCAACATGGATGCCAAGATTCACCTCTCAGGTTTCTCTCTTGTGATGAATTTCTTGGTATCCATGCTTTGAGCAGATAATAAACTGATGATGATTAGAGACTGAATCATAATCCTCTATATTACATATATAGCCCCTCTTGAGAAAAAGCAAAATTGTGTATGCTTTTTTAAATAGGATGCATGACATTTTCATTAGGGTGGTTGTGAAATCTCTGCAATAAAGCAACAATTTAAAGCCAAAACATAGGTTGTGGTTTGTATATTTCTTAAAATACAGTATGCACTAGCTTAGATTCAAAAAGGGGAAGCATTAACATGGTTGATTTCACCTCAATGTAAGCCTTTCCATTTCTTAGGCCACCCTAGTACAGAGCTTTTCAAATAGTGAGGACGTCAGGGGAGATTGTGGTCTTACAGGGAGAGATACGATAATGCAGTAATCCAAGGGAGCAGGGAATGCTAATTAGCCATGTGCTATCCCTCAGGAATGCTAGCAGCTCCCAATTTATGCTGCTAAATAATTCAAAAAATCACTTTGCTCTGTAAAATTTCACTGTTGGATGAAAAAGTGAATGCAGTCAAAAGAAGTCAGTCTCCTACTCACTCCTATGGCAGCAGTCAGAGTGCTAGTAAGTTCAGTTGAGTTGAGGGTGCAAGTGTGTGTGTGTGTGTGTGTGTGTGTGTGTGTGTGTGTGTGTGTGTGTGTGTGTATATACGAGTGTATGTCAATATGTATGGATATGTCTGTGCATTTCTGTAGGGGCATAAATGAAGCTGTATGAATGTATACATGTGTGTGAGAATGTGTGCTGCATATGAGTGTTTGTCTGCCTGGCTGATCCCATTACAGAGCTAGGTAAGGGCAAGAGAATCTGGATATGTGTGCGTGCGAGTGTTTGTGTGCATGGATGTGCATGCGTGAGTCAATATGTATGTGTATGTGTATGGACACATATGTGCATTTCTGTAGGGGAGTAAATGAAGCTGTATGATTGTGCACATGTGCATGCGCACGCATACGCATGTGTGCTTATGAGTATTTATCTGCCAGGTTGATCCCATCACAGATCTAGGTAAGGACAAGAAAGTCTGGATTTGTGTGTGTGTGTGTGTGTGTGTGTGTGTGTGTGTGTGTGTGTGTGTGTGTGTGTGTGTGTGTGTGTGTGTGTGTGTGTGTGTGTGTGTGTGTGTGTGTGTGTATATATATATATATATATATATATATATATATATATATATATATATATATATGTTAGAACATGCATGCGTGGTTAAATGGCTGAATCTTTCTGTGACTGTCACTGACAATAGAAGTGGGGGGACTGTTTGTTGAAGGATGAAGGTTGTGTGTGAAAATATCTGGTAGTGTATGTGTGTCTGTGTGTGTGTGTGTGTGTGTGTGTGTGTGTGTGTGTGTGTGTGTGTGTGTATGTGTGTATGTGTGTGTATGTGTGGTGTGTTCATATGTGTGTAGGGAGTTGCCTTTGTCAAGATAATGCATGGGTATCTAGGGAGAATACTGCTGTTGTTGGGTCTTACAGAAATAGTTTTGACTAGTGTGATGTGATTCAGTCCTAGGCTAAAGAGCTGATAATAAAGTCTTCTCATTGGAGTCATACCTGTCTCTGAATCTTATTTTCTCAACATCATGGTAAATGAACAACCTGCAATAAGCAATTGCCACAAGTGGTGAGCCTTTTCATGAGCTGTTTGGAATATTTTCAGATCTTTTGGCACAAATACTCTTGAAATGGAACATGCCCCTTCTTTGAGAGTACACTATCTTCAAATGTGAATAATTAAAAAAAAACATAATAGGAACAATAATGACCTTCAGCTTGTTACTGCCCAGGATTCACACTGCCCCAGGAAGCCATATCAATGCTCATTTAACAGAGCTCATTTAACAGCCTTTGTTTTCATGAGTTACTCTACTAAAAGATAGCCATATTTTGTATAGATCTTATATCGCAAAGAAAAGAAAATGAAAGACAAAATGGATTCGGTATTGTATTTCTACTCCTGCAATGTCCTGACAAGCAGCATTATCCAAAAGTGACCGTATAACTGACCTGTGCTGTCATAAACTGTATGCCCCCTCAGACTACTCCCAAAAGATATATAACATCTGAAGACTCTGCAGATATTATGCCTGTGAAGAAATAATGACCACAACAGGATGTTTTAAGTTGTTGCTGCCAGACTCATGTAGAGCACCTCTGAAGAGCTATATATGACTGATTCACATTGGTCTCTGTTTTTATTCATAGCCTGCCCTCCAAAAGGACTGAACATTTTGTGCATATTTCTTATATGCCATTGTTGAGAAAGTGACTTCATTAATGTATCTAACTTGGTGTCCATAGACTCATAAAGCAACCTTAGAAGGTAGTGATCCATCTAACTGCCCCATGCTTTCATAGTGATCATGTTACTGATGCTTATTTCCATCTACAGATTTCTTCTTAAATAGATAGCCATTTCTTGAAATCACCTCCTATATGTGATCATCAAAAGTGGAACAAATATTGGCCATGGTAATGTATTTCAACTTTCTGCTACAGTCATAAGCCTATTCTCCAATAAAAGAGAGAAAGATGAATTGGTCATGCTGTGGACAATATTCACTGGCACCACTGCTCAGTGATATATCCGATGTCTTGATAGTATTTTAATTAAAAGACTTACCTGCAAGAGAAAACTGTCTCTGATGATAGGAGTATCTGATCCTGTCACAGTCTCTAGTCAAAAGAGAGGACATCAGCAAATAAGCACTGAAATCAGTTGCCTTTAGCAGCTGATTGCATATCTTGCATACTAACAGTACATGGACTGTCTGTCCATGTTCTTTTAATTTGCTATAGGGACATCATAATGATTAGCATGACCTCTTTGTTCTAAATTCTATTTTCTATTTATTCTAATGGGAAGCTGTGGGCTGATTAATTGTCTACTGTAAGTCTAAAACTAACACTGGACAAATAATTGTCCTAGTGGTTTTATGAGTATGGGAAATGTGTATTTATTTATTGATATTTTAACTTTAAGTTTGTACTCAATTTAAATTTAATGAAAATACTAAAACTCGGAATACTTTGTACCCACAATAGAAGGAAATCACTGTGGTGTTACATACTCTTTGCAATCAACTCAGCAAATTCTCAGGCTTTAAACTATTCTACATCTCAGAAATCTATACATTTATTATTTTTGTAGGACCTGTGATCTTGAAAGAGGAAATGCCTAACAAATTGCTATAGAAATTGATTTATCACCTAAGTGCTTATTTTTATTTTTCTTCTATTCAGGAAAATCAGAATAATTAGATATCAAAATAAGCTTATTCCTCAGGAACTTGCAAGTGTACAGCACATTATACTGCTTCAGACTTTCCAAATAAGCCTCTGGCACTAAGGAACAAGTCATATTTCAGCATCCAAAGGTTATTCATAACAAGTTTCATTATATCAAGACAGTTCTAGGGGCATAGTGCCAAGCAGTTTTATACTTCTGTCATCGTAAACAAAGAGAAATGTCATAGCAAATGTATTTCATCACTTTTATAGATAAAATTCTTTGGTTCTGTCACATATTTTAAACCACAGCTGACACATCAACATTTCAAGAGGTTTAGTAAATAACACACAGGTAGCAGGAAATGTGGTATGGCTTCAATGAGGTCCACATTCTTAGCAAATCCCTGTACCAGATGGTATGCTAACCACCCTGTATACCCACAAAAAACATGCTTGTTCACTGAGCTAAAGCAAAGGTCCACATGGACCATTTCAGGCCCATCTCAACAGCACTCTCTAGCTACATCACTTGCTCAGAGTCCAACAAGAGGCAAATGTAGTCTATGAGATCCCAGGGGTGAATTTGTGATTTCCCATCCACGCGTCCATCCACGCGTCCAGATTTCACTTGAAGAGGGTCAGCGAGGGGCTCTGCCTAACATGGACTGGGATTCTATTCCAGAGCATGGGAAGCCTTTGGGATATGAATCTATCCCTCCAGTATGTCCTGTTTATTGTTGTGCTAAGGTTTAGATCCCTGGAGTGTGTAGCTCTGATGGATTTGGTTTTCTTGAGGTGGAGCATGTCCAACAATTCTGGGTTAGACATGGCCTTGTATGTCAGGCAGAGATCACCTCTGAGTAGGCAGTAGGCAAGTGAGTAGAGCTGGAGTTTCTTTAGTCGAGCTGCATAGGGCATCTGTTTGAGGCCCACGATCCTCTTGGTGAGGTATTTTTGAGGTCTCTCCAGCTGTTGCAGGTGTCGGGTAAGGTACATCCCAAATGGGGCATTGTACTTAATTATGAGCCTGATGAATGATGAGTAGAGGGGCACAATGACCTCTCTCGATCTAGATGTGAACCCTTTTGTGATTAGGTGAGCTATATAGAAGGTTTTTCTAACCACTTTGGCAATATGATTGTCAAAGGTGAGGTTGCTATTTACTTGGGTCCCCAGATCTCTAATTACTTCTTCTGTACTTAGTGGATTACCTCCTATGTGGTAGTTTGTGGGCACTTTGTGTTTCCCAAAGGGTTGACTATGCACTTTTTGGCATTTAGCTTGAGGCCATGGTTCTGACACCAGGTATCCCTCTCTGTAAGGCCCTTCTGGAGGATGTTTTTGTCAGCCGGTGAGTCGATTATGGCTCCCAGTTTGCAATCATCTGCGAACTTGGTAAGCCATAGTCCTCCCGTGTTTGTCTGTACCTCAGAGAAGTATATACCAAACAAGATCCCAGGACTGAGCCCTGTGGGACGCCACTTATAACCGGTTTAATGTCGGACATGGCACCCACGACTCTGACCATGTGAGTTCTATCCCTGAGCCAGTTTGCAACCCATCTTGTGACATATGGGTTAATATTTAAGCTGGTAAGCTTGTTTATGATGCCAGAGTGGGGTATTGTGTCGAAGGACTTTACGAGGTCTAGGTAGGCTGTGTGGACTACCTTTCCCTCATCTATGGCTTTGGTTACTATTTCGAAGAAGTCAACTAGATTTAAGAGACAAGATCTGCCTTTAACAAAGCTGAATTTGGTAGGGACCAGTGTTTGGTGGTTCCCAATGTCTTTGTTTATGAGATCCATGATGATGCGCTCCATAGCTTTGCAGACCAGACTAGTCAGGCTTATAGGGTGATAGTTCCCTGGATCCATTGTGGTGCCACCTTTGTGAAGCGGGATCACTGTTGCTGTACACCATTCTTCGGGAACATAACCTGAGGTAAGGCTGAGTTGGAACAGTGAATTTATGTGAGGGTTTAGTTCGTTTTGGAGCTCGTGTAAGACACAGCCCGGGATACCATCCGGCCCCATTGATGCTGTATTTTTTACTTTGGAGAGAGCTGCTTTCACCTGTGTGTCTGTGATGTCCGGGGGATTGCATTCTTCTGGGATAGACACTGGCGCTTTTGGTAGGGAAGGGGGGGGGGTAAAGTTTGCACTGAACCTGTCCGCCAGGATGTTGGCTATGTCAGTGGGTTCAGTGTATTTTGTGCCATTTTGCACCAGCTCAGAGCATATCTGAGAGTTGCCACCCAGATTCTTGACTTAGCTAAAGAAGCCTTGTGATTGTCTTTAGAGTCTTTGGGGATTTTTCTTTCAAAGCTAGCCTTTGATGATTTTATGAGGGATCGAAGTTTCGTACTAGTACTGATCATGGATGACCTCCCTTTTTGGGATTTTGCCCTTACATGCAATAGTTTCCTCTTTCTGTTGTATAGCTTATTTATGGCAGGGGTCCACCAGACTGGTCTTCTGTTTTTAGAGAAATGAGTCTTGGTTTTACTTGGGATGGCATGATCCATGCATTCCTGAAGGTGCTCATAGAGTGCAATTGTATAGGATTTTGTGGTTTGGGTAGCATTTTCCATATGCTCGGGGGCTTTGAAATTTTCCACCTCAGTCTTGAGGAGTGTGAAGTTTGCTTTTGAGAAATTTTTCACAGTGGTTTCCTTTGCTGGGGGTGGAGTTGGGATATGGATGTCCATTGTGATTAGTTTATGGTCTGATCTTACCAATAAGGGGTTTACCTCTGGTATGGAGCATTTGTCCCCCTTGTTGGTGATGACCAAGTCCAATATGTTGTCCCATCTTCTGGGAGTGGTGACCAGTTGTTCCAAGGCATTTGAGTTTATAAACTCAAGGAACCATAGGGAAAAGGAGTTGGGGCTTGAATAGTTTTCCCAGTCGATGTTTGGGTAGTTGAAGTCACCCAATATCATGGTGTTTGGTGAGACCTGAATATTTTCCAATGTTCTCAGGAATGCCAACTGGTGGTCCTGAGTCTCGGTGGGTGATCTGTAGCAGGCTCCAAACTGAAAAGCAGTTTTACCTACTGTTAGTTGCACATGGATGGTCTTCTCTTCCTCATGCAATGACACTGACCTGGAGGTGTGAGTATCCTTGATGAAGAAGGATACTCCCCCGCCTTTAATATTTCGGTCCGAGTTCTGGGGCCGAAAGGAGTGGTATGAGTTGTATCCTGGTAATGCTGGGGTGCTCTCTGGAGGCTTGAACCAGGTTTCTGTTAATGCACAGATATTGATTTTCTCCGTACTGAGGAGTGCCTCGAGTGCGTGCATCTTGAGGTTTAGACTTCTGGTGTTGAGTAGCATTACCCTTAGTTTTTTGTTTCTGGTATTGTCTATGGAGGGACCATGGCTGAAATGGTGCTTGGACCAGTCTACCCATTCAGTTAAGAAAAGTATACTCTATAGGTCAGTTATTATGATACTGAAATTCAGGCCTTAATACTTTGCTCTATTCAGTTTTGAAGCAAACTTTCTATAAACTCGGAATCAGTGCTGACCAGAAATGAAAAGCAATGCACTTACAATTAAAATAAATCAAGTTATGAACAGTAAAATTGGTACTATACACATTGCACTACAACAGACACAGTGGATCATATTTAAAATTATTCAACCATGCTAGAAACATGGCACTTCAGTATCAAATATATATGTAAGAATGGTATCACACAGAAAATAAATGACCTGAAGATGATTGATATAGCATGCTTTGTTTCAAATATCTGACTGTGCACAGATATAAAGTTATATAATAATGGCCACTGAACAGACTTGTATGTTTTGACTCTGGGAATATCTACTCATCCCTGATTGTAGTGAAACTGTAATTTTGTTTTATTAGATATGGAAGCATGAAGTCATTGCCATAATTATCATCAGTTCCATTTCCCAATTTTACAAAGGTTTGGGGTATCACAGCAACATTAATGTGAATGTGACCAAATTACCTAGAGCCAATATTTATACCACCACATGGCTAGCCCTGACTTGGATTCTCTAATATCAATGTAGGTGTAGACTTTGCATGATCTCATCATTAAGAAGTGTTCATGAAAATAAAACTTGTAACAATGGGAAATTTGTAGCATTTGCATACACTTCCCCCAGAAGCATAATAGACAAAAGTGAAGTGACTGAGCTCTGTCCTTTACCCATAGTACCATTCATTTAGCAGTTAAAAAAAGACTCAGTTATGACTCACATTTAAGAATTACAAGACTGAAGGCAGTATAAGTGACAGCTGCCAGAATACCTGTAAGTACAGAATGTCTGCTGCGGGTGTGACAGAAGCTGGAATAGCTGTGAGTACAAAGTGTCTGGTGCAGGTGTGGCAGAAGTTAAAATGCCTGTAAGTATAGAATGCCTGTTGTAGGTGTGACAGAAGCCAGAATACCTGTGAGTACAGAATGTCTGGTGCAGGTGTGGCAGAGATTAGAATACCTGTAAGTATAGAATATCTGGTGCAGGTGTGACAGAAGCCACAATACCTGTCAGTACAGAATATCTGGTGCAGATGCTGTTAGATGTTTTCCAACAATTCACCAGAATGAAGCGGTTCAAGTAAGTAGTCTTCAATGGTTTAACTATGTACACATGCTCTTGACACAGTTATTTACCTCTACATCTTCATATGATGCATGCTTTATAGTATATCATATGAGGATACTGTAGGCAAACAAAGTTTTGGCTTGCTACATCCTTATTTGCGCTACCTTCATTTGCATTGACCAACTTCCCCTGACAAATTTGTGTCTGTTTAGCAACTTACCACCTGCTATATGCTTGCAGTATAAGGAAGGTTTCATGATTCCTGAAGCATGATTTTTGCAAAAGTGCTGTCTCCCCTCACCCCCTTTGAACTCCAGAGTGGGACATCTGTCCAACATACTGTGTATTAACTTAGAAAAAAAAAATGGAGCAACTGTATTTCCTTTTTCTTCAAATGTATGCAGTTTTACTGTTGTATATTTAGAGACGACGGCAGTGGGGGCCGAAACCAAGCACCAGGGATATAGACAGGCACAATCCCCTGAAAATATTGTTTAAATTATATTGTTTGCTTACTTGTCACACCATAGTCAAATGGGTGGTGATATAATGATGCTGAGAAGCTGTACGACGGCAAGTTTGTCTAAGAGACATGCAATAAGATTCCCTTATTCCATGCCCTGTTGGCAATAGCCATTCTCCATTATTTTCTCAGCAATATAATAAGCTTGTTGCATAGATTACTCATTGATCCCTCCTACAATTGAGAAAAATATTGCAGTGGCTTCATAAGAATCAAAAGTAAAACTCAATAGATACAGAAGGCAGTACAAGTTGGGTAATAACCAAGTTATTATAGTTTCATAGGTGTTTACTAGGCTAACGACACAAGGGCCTTTTTAAGTCTAGCCATGCATCTCAAATTTCTGACAAATTCTGATACATTGATAAGTGTAAGCATGGGCCTAGGAGATTAACCATTTACAGGTTACCTGTGTCCATTAGAGACATAGGTACCAAACTAGGGATGAATTTCCCATTTTCCATCTAACTGTCCAAGTTGCACTTGAATTGGATTAGGGAGGAAATCTACTTTACATGGATAGTGAGCCTTTTCTATAGACGGGGTAGTCTCTGGGATATATACCTATCTCTCCAGCAGGTCCTATTTATATCACAGGCAAGGCTTAAGTCTTTAGAATGGGCAGTTCTGCCGCTGTTTGTTTTGTGGATACGCAGGAGGTCCATCAGAGTGGGGTGTTTAAAAAGTGAAGCTGAAATCACCACTCTCAAAATGTGCTGTCTGTCAACCTAGCAAATGCATCCCACAGTCTGTATAACAGGCTCTTTTCTGACAGTTATCTGCTGTAATTTTTAATTCAAAATGATCCCCATGGTACTTACAGAATGATGGGGTAATCGATATCTGGCTGTGGTATACACAGCAAACTATTTTTATAAACCATGGCAGCTGCCATTTGTCATGTTGTCATGTTACTTTCTAATTGCTTCTTAGCCAGTTGTTACTAGAAAGTAGTTTTCATTTTGCATCTAGCGCTTAAAATAACACATTTTGCTCGATCTCTATTCATACTGCTCTCATTCTTAAGTATAGCTGCTTGCGTTCCCCTGCTCATTACTGTTTTTTTCCTTCTAGAGTGATATGTAAATGATTAGGGCAATGTTTCTTTCTTTTTTTTTTTTTTAATTAAAGCATGAGGTTGAATTGAAGCTCTGTGGGTCTCCTGCACTGTATCATTCACTGTAATGGAAAGATCAACTTTACTTTCAGAGATTAGTTGTGTTTCCTCTCCCTCAGTACCATATGTCATATTGTCATTAAGTACCTTAAAATAGCAGGTACCAAACCTATAGCAGGGATGCACAGTGGTAATATCCATAGTGGAACTTTCTCCATACTCAGTTGCAATGGCTATTTTTTTTATAAGAACATCAGTGAGAATAAGTTAAAAGAAGCTTATAGATGTAGGATTGTTATGTGACATTACTTTTTTACTGAAAGTTATTTTGCTAGCATTAAAAGATAGGTTGCAAAATACATAACGTTTTTTTTTGTGCAATAAAGGGACTGCACAATCAAAAATTGCTGTTATCTTTGTCTTCACATCAGCTTTGTCACACTGTTTTGAATCTTTAGAATTATTCTGTTTATACATGAAAAAACTGGTGCATTAGCATTTTGGCATTTTAGACTACCTGAATGGGGTTATCTTATTTTTTAAACAATCCATTAATAATTTATTTAATTGGTTAAACAATTATTTTTATTGATCAGATTAGTCCATTTAGACCTACAGCCTATGTTTATGTGAGACCTAAATTGGCTTCCATGCAAAAGTACTTTGGATAGAATACATGGGAAATTGCCATTGTCTTTTTTTTATTTCAGTAAATGCTACAGGATCTTTTAGATCTGACTTTTCACTGTTATAGGAAGAAAGAACCTTGTTTTATTATCTCCCTAAGGCAAGGTAGCTAAGGAGTACAGCATCCCCATACTGCCCTGCATTGTTAATACTGAAAAACAAATCCAAGAAGCTGGTGTGGGAATAGAACACACAGTCACCTGACCAGTATACAAACACATTGCTTGCTACGCTGATGGCATTATCACTGGTATTGGTGAGCCCATACCTCTCAATCTCTTGGTGTAAGTAATCTGGACAAAGCCAAAATAATAGGGGATAAAGGCCCAAAAATAGGGACAGCTTTTAAATATTGCTCTTATAGACTTAAAAAGTTTCTAGAATAAAATGTTTTGTGTTAGCTTGCATTTTCTGAAGGACATGAAGGCTCAAATATCTGTCATTATGTCTCGACTTTGGTCCCCAGTGATTTGCCGGACAACCACGCATTTTATGAGGAACAGACCAAAAATATGAGGAATCAGGATATTCTGCTATAATCTGGACAGTTGAGAGGTATGGGTGAGACATTTCTCTGGAAGTTGCAGTAATTCACAGAAGCAAGGTTACATTATTTAGGAAAATACCTGTAAGCTGCCTTACTAGTTCAGTGCATCTTATGGCAATCTCAAGTGTTTGCTACAGTTTAGCTTTGGTGTTTCCTGTTACTTCTTCTAGCTTTTCCCAGTTAGGGGTCACCACAGCAGATCACCTGTCTGCTCATGATTGGCAGTAGAGTTTTACTGTGTCGAGTTGTCAGCCTGATGCCCAACCCTCCACAGAAGGCACACACACACACACACACATGCACTCATGCCTACAGCCAATTTTGAGTGTCCAAACCACCTACAGCATGTCTTTGGGATGTGGAAGAAAACCAGAGTAACCACAGGGAGGACATGCAGACTCCACACAGAAGGCACCCCAGCCAAGGATCGAACCAGAGAACCTCTTGCTGGGAGGTAGCAACGCTAACTGCTGCACCACCATGGCCGCCCTTGGTGCTTCCTGTTACTACTGGATAAAATACAAAAAGACAAAAGGGAAAGGGTATTATATTCTGGTGAATTCAGCATCAGAACTTAACATTATCTACTGTTCTTTCTTCCTTACAAGTATAAGTCCTTGCCGAACCAATCTGCAAATTATGTCAATTAATCATGTGTGCAATGGCCAGTTTTAAGGTTGCTTTCTTTGATTACGTATTAACCCTTCCCTAGGAGAATAACAAACACTTTAAAAGTTAGTTTAACCAAAATGTCATCTGTGTTATGAAAGAAAGAAATAACCATACAGCAGAAATCCATGATATAATTTCTGATGAATACACTGAGATATGTTGACTGGTGCTCAAATGTATATAGTGCACTGTTTATCCCTTAGTAACTAAGAGAGTATCTGTGACGTTTTCAACCAGCCAAGCTCACCTTGGCTTTCTTCATAATTTCTTTGATCAGATAAGTTGTCTACCCATATGCAGAGTACATTTAAAGAACCTGCAAGATATGCCAAAAGACAAAACATAGTGATCTGTCAATCTCACCTTCTTGTTACAGATGGGCCCTGCCAAGTTCAAGTAAATTCATTTGATATTCTTTCAGACATGTTTCACAGCAGTGTGTTTGATGACCTTAATACCCAATCTGTAAAAGGGTATTTCTTTAAATTAAACTTGAATCTTCTACCTTTCATCTAAAACATAGGTATTTCCTCTCACTCTCGTTCCTTCTTACCCCAACCCTTTTTACCTTGACAAAGCAGGGAACACAACATTTCCCAGTATTTGTTTTTCCTTGGTAATACATGCTCCTTTAATGTAGGCTTCTTTACCATACTCCAACCCTTCTGTGATTTTATTCTCTTTTTTTTTTTTGCCACAAGGCAACTTTCACCCATATGGTCAACACAAAATTAGTCAGGTTGACTACTGCTAGACAATGAAGTAATAGCAGACTTCAAAGACTTGAGTTAATGATCCCATACCTTCCCAGTTGCCTTACCAGTCAGTTACTGCATTATAGTTTGTCAGAAATTGTTGAGTTAAACACATACTTACTCATAGGTCTTCTGGTGACTTCAGCAACTCAAGCTGGCATTATCTACCATTCTTTTCCCCTCATAAGTACCATCCTTTGTATAACCAGTTAAGACAGTGGCTGCTCTATGGGATGGGATTACTTACTAATAATGTACTGCTACCGTAGAAAATTGGTACTTTTGACTTGTTTGTGTGGGAATGGAGAGCTGGCAGCTGTGGTTGAATTAGCAAGACGAGGTTCATGCCAGTAACCACTCCTAACTTTGCGTCTGATGTGTTCCTTTTCTTATAGGTATAATGCAAACATGGAGAACACTAGAAAAAGCTGCAGAGTGGTAGTGTAGCTTTCTACTAATGATGCTTTAGGTGTGGCCCTGTGTTAATGAGAGAGAGAGGACAGAGGAATGGTGAGGATTCAGGGACTAGAGTTGGCGATGGTGAATGAGTTTAAATACTTGGGATCAACAGTTCAGAGTAATGGTAGGTGTGAAAGAGAGGTGAAGAAGAGAGGGTGGAATGGGTGGAGAAGAGTGTCAGGAGTGATTTGTGACAGACAGATACCAGTAAGAGTGAAAGCAAGGTTTACAAGATGGTAGTGAGACTGGTTATGTTATATGGGTTGGAGACATTGGCACTGGCAAAAAGGCAGGAGTCAGAGTTGGAGGTCGTAGAGTTAAAGCTGTTAAGATTTGCATTGGGTGTGACAAGGATGGACAGGATTAGAAATTAGTATATTAGAGGATCTGCTCAGGTAGGACAGTTTGGAGACAAAGCCAGAGAGGCAAGATTGTGTTGGTTTGGACATGTGCTGAGGATGGGATGCTAAGTATATTGGGAGAAGGATGCAAAGGATGGAACTGCCAGGTAAGAGTAAAAGAGGAAGGCCTAAGATAAGGTTTTTGGATGCAGTGAGAGAGGACACACAGATGGTTGGCGTGACAGAGCAAGATGCAGAGGATAGGGAGAAATAGAAACAGATGATCTGCTGTGGCGACCCCTAACTGGAGCAGCCGAATGAAGAAGAACAACAACAACAACAAACCTGTAATAGCTATTTACCTTGAATTTTTATTTAGCATTTATATTCATGTTTATAAACCAGTTGAAACCTTTCATAAAACATAAGCAAAAGTCATATTCTAACACATTAAGGCACAGATAATACTAGTTCTGTTTTTATTAGGCAATGTATGTAACTGTGTATTAAAAAAGTTTTGCCCCAGAGATTTCATCAGTGCTCCTTTGCTCATGTGTTAATGGATAATGATGACATGATGAAGATGATAATGAGGATGAGAAAGTTACTGCAGTAACTTAACCCAACTATACTACTGCCACTACTAACCACAGTCAGAAATAGCTAGTTGTCTTTACATACTTTAACATCTTGTCTGACAACTTTGTTACTAATATTATAAATGACAAGAAACTATCTTAACTTGCAACATTTTCTGTATATACTGTTGATAATAAATATCTTGTTATTGTATTAAAGCCAACAACCTGTAATGTTGTTTACTATTGCTGCAACTTTGTATCTCTATCATGTACATGATGTGGAGCTTTTCTCCCCGGGCATCCGCTGAAAAAGGACCTGCATAGGTTCATAGGCTGGTACTAGGCTATCGGCCCTGGGGCCTATACAAGCCTAGCCATAACTATTCTCTGGCTGTTTCTTCCCACACTATTTACTTCCCTGGACCCCTGTCTAGCAGGGTGACTGATGTGATCCCTGGGGTGAATTTCCTTTCTCCCATCCAGTCATCAAGGTTCCTTTTGAAGAGGGCCAAAGAGGCGCTCTGTTTGACATGTATAGGCAGTCTATTCCAGAGTCTGGGGAGTCTCTGGGTCAGGAACCTATCCCTCCAGCATGTTTTGTTTATTGTGATGACAAGATTTAGATCCCTGGAGCATGTGGCTCTGAGGGATTGGGGTTTCTTTAAGTGTAGCATGTCCAACAGCTGTGGGTTTGACATGGCCTTGTATGTTAAGCAGAGATCGCCTCAGAGTAGGCGATATGCGACAGAGTATAGCTGGAGTTTTTTAAGGTGGTCAGCATAGGGCATCTGCTTTAGGTCTGTGATTCTTTTAGTGAGGTATTTCTGTGGCCTTTCCAGTTGTTGCAGATGTCTTGAGAGGTACATACCAAATGGGGCATTGTATTCTATAATGGGCCTAATGAGGGCTGAGTACAGTGGGACAATGACCTCTTTTTTCTGGAAGAAAAGCCCTTAGTGATGAGGTGTGCCACATAGACATCCAGGCGGAATTTCCCAGTAAACAAATGTAAATAATCAAATGTAAATAAATAAAAATAAATAAACAGTAAACACAAATTGAAATGGAACCCCAACTGAAATCTATCTTTTAGTCACACTCGCTCAGTATAACATTGTATGATTGTAAGTGTAAGACAGAGAACACTTTGGTTAAACGCTGAATGCATGACATTGGTGGGATTCATAAACCTCCTCTGTGGTACGAAGGGATAAAGCCTTGTTGATATCCCAGGTGACTCATTTCGATTAGTGGCTGAAGCATTTGTATGCACTGGGTGCTGGGAAACAATGCTGAGGCTATGCCTGCTATGCTTTCCATGACAGAAGTGAGAAAAGGTGTGCTGTTGGAGGTGGGCCACTATCCTATTTCTGCAGGTGACCAGTATAGAAGTAGCTACTGGTGTAAGAAGGGAAAATGAGACTGGGGGTGTGTCTTTTTTGGAGCCTAGGGTGGACCCACCACTACTT
This sequence comes from Protopterus annectens, assembly GCF_019279795.1. Classification (NCBI taxonomy): domain Eukaryota; kingdom Metazoa; phylum Chordata; order Ceratodontiformes; family Protopteridae; genus Protopterus; species Protopterus annectens. The sequence goes on from NC_056729.1 coordinate 764,840,696, forward strand.
GGTAACCATGTCTCATTACTCATTATAGTCTACATAAGTAATGTCAGCACAATATTTTCTATTCATTTTGTTGTATGTAAAGTTATCTGATAGATTTAATTTCAAAAATGAATAAGTGGTAGACCAGTATTATTCAGAGATCTCTGAATACCAGAGATAAGGGATCTACCCCTTTTTTTGGTATTGTGCAATCTCATAGTTGGTATTTTTAAGTTAGGGAAGATGTGCGGGATGCAGTCCCCCACATGGTGTGTGCAGGATTTTTTTTTTTTTATTTTTGATATGCCCATTTTTAGTTACTCTGTTTCAATGAAATGGCACTCAAACAAATTGCTGTTCAGGGATGAGTCATATACTCACATATATGAAGAATTGTGATATTAAAATTGATGTAGACTGCAATGTACTCCAGAAATGAATGATAGCAAATCTGTGTTTTTAGAGATGTCAGACTTTTTTATTACTTTATAGTCTGGCTCATACATTCTACTTGCTCATTACTTTGTGGATAACTGGGACATAAGGTAACATGCTTAAATTCCCTTAGTTTCAGCAAAGTACAGACTTCTCAAGATTATTAACTGTGGACAACTGGCTAATATTACCTTATCTTGTAAACCACGTCTAGCACACATATACTTGAGTATTTTTATAGCAATGCAACTTACATAGCTGCATTACTGCTGAGTAATAATCAATGCATTCCAGGTAAAATACATTCTTATGCTGGAAAAGATTTAATCCTACCTTTTTAGGTTAAGGGAACTATTAATCTGAAACAGATCTAATCCTACTTTTGTCAGTAGGAAGAACTGGCATTTCTTGGCGTAACAGTTCCGTTTGGTAATTCTGAGTTCTGAACATACTGTGGAAACCACCTTTCAACAATCTTTTCAATCTGCTCATACATTTTAAGACAATAAAGAGCATTATGTCATCATTCTTTATTATTTACATATGCCTGGATTTGACTCTTTGACATCAAATCAGTCAATAATGTTTGACAGGATAGGGTTAAATAGATACCATCCAAGGATGTTGTGAGGGCCAATGCCAGAGCTGAAGGTCCTTTATTCCCCGTAATGCCCACCCTGTCAGGCATTGTTGCACTTAGATAATGGGTTATCTGTTAAATTGCTTTATGTTTTATTAGCATATACTTTTTTACAATTCTAATGTAAATAGTTCTTCCGCCTAAGTTTGAAAGTTGACTGTAGCATATGTAACTGTTTTATGGCAAGTAATTTACATTGAAAGTATAAAATATAAAAGCATTTTATATCCCTATGAATGTGCATACACACACACACACACACAGACACATGCAGAGGCATAGATACAATATATAATGTTGGGTGTGTGTATGTGTGTTTCTTCATATATATATATATATATATATATATATATATATATATATATATATATATATATATATATATGAAACACAGACACACACACACACATGGGTGCTCAGCAATTACAGCCACTTTTGAAAGTGAGTACACATCAAATGTCTCATTTGTGAAAAAATCATACATTGCAAGGCATAGCAACCCCCATGCTCTAAAACTGCACTTGATTTTGCAACAAATCTCTGATTTTGCCTTCTATTTTTGCTCTGTCCCACAAATATTTGACTTTCTGGTAAATTACTGAGGATTACAGTCAGTCATTTAATCCAGACATTATAGTTTCATGCTTCTTATTGTTCAAAAAATGTAAGCTGATAAAAACTTCTTGATCTTTTTATGTTTAAGTAAATTACGATTTTACTTAAAAATTGTTCCTCACTTTAGGTCTTTACCCTCCCATTATTGCTGGCATTGTTAAGAATTCATGAACAAAGAATTTAAGAAGCATGCTCTCTTTGTCTCACTCTCTTACATATGCATGCATACCCCCTACACACACACACACACACACACACACACACACACACACACACACACACACACACACACACACACACACACACACACACACACACACACACTCATAGGTTCATAGGTTCATAGGTTCATAGGTAGGTACTAGGCTATCGGCCCAAGGGCCTATGTAAGCCTAGTCAACAAGGTTCCCTGGCTTATGCCACCCAAGAAAGTTAATTTCCTGTGCCCCTGTCGAGCAGAGCCATAGAAGTGATCCCCAGGGTGTATTTCCTATTTACCATCCACTCATCAAGATTTTTCTTGAAGAGTACTAATGAAGAACTTTGCTTGACATAGATGGGTAGCTTGTTCCAGAGTACAGGAAGTCTCTGGGATAGGAATCTATCCCTCCATCATGTCCTGTTTATTGTGGTGACAAGGTTTAGGTCCCTAGAGCGTGTAGCTCAGAGGAATTGGGATTTCTTAAGGCATAGCATGTCCAACATCTCTGGGTTTAACATAGCTTTATATGTTAGGCAGAGATCTTCTTGAAGTAGGTGATATGTTACAGAGTAAAGCTGGAGATTTTTGGAAAGGTCAGTGTAGAGCATCTGTTTGATGCCAGTAATCCTCTTTGTGATGTACTTCTGTGGCCTTTCCAGCTGCTGCAGATGTCTTCTGAGGTACATTCCAAAAGGGGCGTTGTACTCTATAATGGGTCTAATGAGTGCCGAGTAGAGGGGAACAATGACCTCTATTTTCCTGAATGAGAACCCTTTTGTGATGAGGTGTGCCACATAGAAGGATTTCCTGACTACTGTGGCGATGTGATTATCAAAGGAGAGACTAGTGTCCACCTGGGTCACAAGGTCTCTTATCACACATTCAGCGTTAAGTAGACTGCAGTTTATGTGGTAGTTCATGGGTACAGAGTTTTTACCAAAGGGGATGACAATTTAGTTTTTGGCATTGAGCTTGAGGCCATGTCTCTGACACCTGGCATCTGTCTCAGTGAGGCCCTTCTGTAGGATGCCCACATCATTAGGGGACTCGGCTATGGCTCCTAGTTTGCAGTCATCTGTGAACTTCGTTAGCCAGAGGCCTTCTGTGTTAGCCTGTACTTCTGAGAAGTAGATACCAAACAGGAGAGGTCCCAGGACTGAACCCTGTGGGACTCCACTTGTCACTGGTTTGAAGTCAGATTTGGAGTCTGCAACTTTTACATTGTGGGTTCTGTCAGTGTGCCAGTTGTCAACCTATCTTCTGACATAGGGATTTATACCTAGTTTAGTGAGTTTAGCTAAAATTCCAGAATGGGGGATGGTGTCGAAAGCCTTGGCGAGGTCAAGATAGGTTGTGTGAACCACATTACCCTCATCTATGGCTATGGTGACTGCCTCAAAGAAGTCAATCAGGTTCAGAAGGCATGATCTGCCTTTCACAAACCCGAACTGGGTGGGGTCCAGAGTTTGGAGGTTACCAATGTATTTGTTTATGAGTTCCAAAATGATACGTTCCATGGCCTTGCAGACAGGGCTCATCAGGCTAATAGGGAGATAGTTTCCAGGATCAGTGGTGGCTCTCCCCTTGTGGAGTGGGATAACTGTTGCTGTGCGCCATTCAGTGGGCACACAGCCTGACATGAGACTATGATTGAACATGGTGCTTAGGTGGAGATCCAGTTTGTTCTGAAGTAAAAAGCAGCCTGGGATGTTGTTCGGTCCCATGGATGCTGTGTTTTTGGTTTTAGAGAGTGCAGCTTTTACCTGCATAGATGTTATTACAGGGACTCTGCATTCTTCCTGTATAGATTTGGGCCCTTTAGGGGGTGAGAGGGGTGTAAAGTTAGCACTGAACCTATCTGCCAGGATGTTGGCAATATCAGTTGGTTCTGTAATTTTCATGCCATTGTGCTGTAACTCAGAGCAGATCTGGGTGTTGCCATTGAGATTTATGACATAGCTATAGAATGCTTTGTGGTTGCCCTTAGAATCAGTGGCGATTTTGTTTTCCTAGCTAGCTTTGGAGGATCTTATAAGGTATCTCAGCATCTTACTTAGGCTGACCAGGCAGCTCCTCCACTCATGGGATTTTACTCTCTTTTCCAACAATTTCTTCCTTCTGTTGTAGAGTTTGTTTATGGCAGGGGACCACAAGACTGGCTTCCTTTTTTGGAGGATAGCATCTTGGTTCTGTTTGGGATAGCACAAGCCATGCACTTGTGTAAGTGCTTATAGAGTGCATTTGCATGGGATTTAGCAGCTGTAACTGTATTGTCCATCTGCATGTGTGTCATGAATTTCGCCACTTCTGACATAAGAAGCATGAAGTTGGCTTTGGAGAAACTTTTTACCATGGTTTCCTTAATGGTGGGTGGGGCGGGATGCAGATATCTAGGGTGATTAGCTTATGGTCAGATCTGACCAACGAGGAGTTGATTTCAGGTGTGGTACACCAGTCACTCATATTGGTTATGACTAGGTCTAGGATATTGTTGCCCCTGGTGGGGGTGTGGATAAGTTGATCCAGGGCATTGGAATTTATGAATTCCAGAAAACGTTGAACGAAGGAGTTGGTACATGAGTGGTTTTCCCAGTTAATGGTGGGGTAGTTGAAATCATCCATTATTACGGTATTTGGATGAACCCTAATATTTTCCAGTATATCAACAAAAGAGGAGTGGGAATTCTGGGGCATGGTAAGGGATCAGTAGCAAGCTACAATTTGGATTGCAGTTTTGCCCAGAGTTAGTTACACTTGGATAACCTCGGATGCATTATGCTACGCAACTAGCCTGGAGGTGTGGATATCTTTAATGAATATGGATACACCTCCGCCTTTGATGTTCTGCTCCAGGTTAGATGGCTGAAAAGTGTGGTATGAGTTACAGCCTGGTAATGCAGGGGTGCTCTCTAGAGCCTTGAACCAGGTCTCAGTCACTGCACAGATATCGATGTTCTCCATTTTAAGGAGTGCCTCGAGTGAGTACATTTTGTGATTTAGACTTCTAGAATTGAATAGCATTACCCTCAGTTTTTGCTTGCCTGTTCCTGTTACAGTGGTGAATTTGTCATTTGAACCTTGCCTAAAAAAGGCACTATATTGGCGACAAGAGCCTTAGACAGTATCTGGAATCCCAGGGGTGACAGGTGCAGGCAATCTCTGGCAAAGCACTGTGGTCTGTCGACCATGCCGTCCCAGGCAGACAGATACTGGATTCCCTTAGAATGACATCAGAAGCTTAGCCAATTGTTGAAGTCAATCATTTTGTCCTTGTACTGCCATATCATTTTGGGTAATGGCAGGATGCTACTCAGGGCTAGGGTCATACCTGCCTGGGCTACAAGATCGGAGATCTCTTCCATGTTTCTTTTCATGTAGTCCAGGGAGGTATGTCTCAGGTCATTCACACCAACCTAGACAATGACAGAGTCATATTTGTACTTGTGGAGTGACCTGAGTGCATGGGTTATGTGGCGGATCCTGGCACCCGACTGAACTGGATTATTAATATGAAGCTTGCAGAAGACCGAAAAACAAGAAACTCAAATAAAAAAGCAGTGCAGACCACAGTAAATGGCTAATAAAAATTGTTTCATTTATTTTAAGGTGAATCAACACACAAGCACTTTCACCCCAATGCAATGCAGGGCTTTTTCAAGTGAAACATGAACAAACTCCATATTCATTCATTTAAATACCCTAGCTCATAAAAAGCGCCAGAATGTCTTAAAACAATACATACCCCACACATTTGAAATGTTGCCAATATCAGCAATACCCACTTTTACTAAATAAAATACATATATTATATACAATAAATATTACCATTCTCTAGTTGCATCAAAACAATAGAGGATAAAAAAAGCATTACGAAATATATAATTAATTACAGCTTCCCTGCTTTCTTAATTAAATAAGGCTTAATGGAGATGTGGTCATTCAGACCCAGAGGGTGGGCTGCATTCAGTTTTGCTTGCCAGTAGGTTTCCCTACAGCATCACCAATTTTCCCAATCACCCCCCCCCCCCCCAGATCAACAAAAAACTGTTCAAGAATTCTAAAAAGAAATCCAGAATGGTTGGGTTCTGCAGGAAGGTGCCTATAAAGTGCATTGTTCAATTTGTTTTCTTTATATTGTAAGTATGTTCATATATACGTTTACTCAGTGCTCTTTCAGATTTCCCTGCATAAAAACTGGGACAATCTTTACATACAGCCAAATGCACTATACCTCTAATCATACTGTTACCCTTCCTAAAGTGTATAACACTTTTCATGTAGTTGTCCAATGTTATTAGCTCTTTGTCAATAATATACTTGTAATAACCACATCTTCCACATTTTCTTGTTCCAAAGCCTCCCTGGGGTCTAACCCCTTCCTTATTTCTTTCAAAAAACTTTTTCAAATTAGTCCCTGTTTTAAAAAGAAAATTAGGTGTCTCACCTCTCTTATGCATAATATCCTGGTTAAATTTTAACATTTTCCAGTTCTTTTCAATCAAACCTTTGATCTCTTTTGAAACATTACTATATTGAATGACCAATGCCTTCTTAAAATTCTGTTCAACAACACCCATATGACTTGAGGCATTCTGCAGAATTTCACCTAACAAGGGGACATGCTTGACAGCTCATCCCTCAATAACTTCCACAGCCACCTCTTGTCTTAAATAACCCAGAGATTAATTCTATTTCAGATAAAAAATCATTCATCTCCGAGGTCATTCTGGTGGCCCTAACCATCTGGCCTTTCACTATACTCCTTTTCTGCTTACAAGGGTGCACACTATTATAGGGAAGGTAAGAAATACTGAATGTGTCTTTCCAATGTATTCTAGATTTTAAATGCACCTTTCACATTTATCCAACTTAATGTCTAAATAGTCAATCCCATTGGTGTCATATTTATATGTGATTCTTAAAAAACTAGTGGTAGAGTTCAAAAACTCAATGAAGGTGGTTAAAGTGTCCACAGGTCCATTCCATATTACAAAAATGTCATCCAAAAAAACGACGGCACAATTAGATGTTTTTCCAATGAACAGAGTTGAATAAATATTCTATTTCCCATTTTAAGAGGACCAGGTTGGCATATATGGGGGCACGTGCACACTTATTAAAGGACTCCTGGGATTTTCTACGGAGTCTAACACTTGAGGTATATGGAGGGGAAGTATGTCCGAAGGTATCCCTGAGCTATGGAATATGCTCCTCATCCATGTAATTCAGAGTTCATCTATGACCCTTTTCAAACAAAACCTTGACAAATGGATGGGAAATTGTAAATTTACCCCCAGTCTAGCCCTTATTTCTCTTATGGACAGAGGCCATGAATAATAAAAGTATTAGCCTAATGAACACTCCCCAACAAATCCTTAGTTACCTCTCTATAAACCTGACCCCCCCCCCTCCAGTATAGACTTACATAATACACACGATTCAAATGGGTATGGTGCGTGCAACTAGACTTCAAAGGGCCTTAATGGTCATTTGCTTAGTAACGACTTATGAACCATCATGGGCCGTGTATGAAATGCCACACATTTTTAGTATTGAATATTATCCCCCGGATTCATGAATCCCCCATGTAAGACTAAATAAGTCTTACTCGGAAACTGCAGTTGAACGGTATGATGTCAGCATGCCATGCATATTCATGTGGGCATGCTGACTCCACTCCAAGTCCAACACGGACCATGCAGGAAGGCAGGGGTTGTGCCTGACTGCCGAGCAGTCCAAAGGTCCATGCCCCTGCAAGTGTCAGAATTGTGAAATGTCAACACACATGAGTGAGTCCGCTCAAATGTCTACGTACCCAACACTACACTCCCTCACATTGTAAACCCCCAGTACAGTTATGAAAAGTAAAACTTTAATTTTTCTTTTTTCTAATTCCTGATATAGCTGCCCATATTTGCGCGTGTTTGCGCGGGTGTGCCCATTGCTTAGCTGCAGTTAGCAATCTCGACTTTGAAGAACATAATAAGGAATGTTTATGCAAATTAAGACCCACCACTCCCCTTTCTATTTTATGTTTTAAATGAGTATATGAAATAATTCCTGACATATATGATTAAAATTTTACTAAAAAGCATTGAAATGGCCTATGTATCAGTGAACAAAATGTATATTTATAAAGGATCCTGACATATAATTGCCCGCAGTTAAGCAGCGCTTTACCCAGCACAATAGACTTGCCCATAGCTAAATAGCGCTTTACCCAGTGCAATATAGTTGCCCGTAGTTAAGCAGTGCTTTACCCAGTGCAATATAGTTGCCCGTAATTAAGCAGCGCTTTACCCAGCGCATTATAGTTGCCCATAGCTAAGTAGCACTTTACCCAGTGCAATTAGTTAGTGTGGAGGTGCGCACCGCACCAACAAGTGCACCGTAGGGCAACGTGGAGCAACGTAGAGCAAAGTTGCCTAAACACAGCCACACCCCCTAACCTGTCTGGACAGTAGTAAAATAGAAAGCAATGACAAGGTTTGAACCCAGGACACTGTGCACCATAATCAAAGTACTGAACCACTAAGCCATGACAACTTAGAATAAACAGCCACTGTTAACATACATATACTTATAAATGGTAGATTAACTATTGGTAAGCAGGTCTGCAGTCAGCTGAGAATTTTCAAAAACGGCCAATCACAAAAAAGTGTGGGAAATGCTGCATATTTAAGCCCCATAGGTGGGAATACTGACCATAACTGTTTGTAGCTCTCATCTGCAGTTAGAATGGCTGGTGCTGGAGAGGGTACTCGCTTTTGAGCGCAACTCTGGGGCATCGAGGAGTCAAAATACATGGTTTGGCTCCTTGTCCACCATCATGAGTCAAGACTCCTGCAGGGCACATTCCAAGGGATGGAGTACAAGGCAGAGGCTTGGAACCGGTTAGCTAATGATCTCACCAGTGCCACAGGCGTTCCTCGGACTGGTGAGCAGGTCCATCACCACCATGCAGACCTGAAGAGATGGAAGCAGGACCTACTGAACCAATGGATACAGGAGGTCTGTGACATGCACGATGCCCCACTACTGAGTAGGTAGCGATGGAATGCAGTATGTAAAACGTGCTTATTTAGTCTATATAATGGATAAGTATGTCTCAATATCCCTTCCTTTACTTCACAGCTGCAGGTGTCTGTGCTGCGAATCAACAAGCCTATGCAGATAAGCTGTTAAGGCTGTGCCACTAGGCAGGTTAGTAATTATTCTGCATGTATTGTTATATAACATAGGTGAGAGAGCTTAAAAGAAAGTGTTGTAGCCCAATAATACAGCCAGTAAATGCCCTGAATAATACCTCTGCATGTACTTTTATATAAAATAAGTCAGACAGCCAGAAAAAGAGTGTAGTAACCCATTAAGAAAGGTAAAATAAGTCCGGAATAATATCTCTACATGTACTGTCATATAAAATAAGTGAGCAAGCCTAAAAAAGAGTGTTGTAACATATTAATAAAGGTATAATATGTCTTGAATATGTCTTCCGTATGCACTGTAATATCAAATAAAGGAGAGAGCCTGTAGAATAGTGTGTAATGTACTTAATAAAGGTATAATACTTGGAGTGTGTCTGTGTCACTTACTTTGAAATGTTGTTGTACCCTTGCATTATACAAATAGTACTGTTGTAATAGGTGCTGTCAACCCACAGTTGGGCAGTCCCATACAAAGTGGATGATGGAAGTGCCAGTAGCTGTGAAGCATATATACAGTCTTCAACAGTTAGTTAATGGCTGACATGTATAGGTAAATCTGGCACACAAGTAGCTTGTTAATGTGTTCCCCAGAAATGTGAGTGTGCTACACTAAATGTAAGGTTCTGTAGAAATTTAACTGAAAATGTCACGGGAACACATCCAGATATGTAGATATATAAATATAAATAAAATAAATAACTATGTAGCAGTAACATCTGCATCTTGGACAGTTAGTATGTCAGATATAGGTCAGGTATATAATGAACTAGCCAAACCCATTACACAACCTAATGCATGTTGCCAAGTGTAATAATACATGTAGGGGATATACACCTGCAGTCAATAGGAATGTAGTGTAGACTAAAAGTACTTATAAGATGTTAATTGAGGTTTCTTTCTACACCCTACTGTATGTGCATAAACAATGCAATTCTACACCTCAATGGGTATGTCTAATCTCAAAACATTTGTTGGGACATATGTCCTATTATTCTATAAATATCTACATTTACTTTGATGCATGTGCCCTGTTCAAGCACCACAATCATGGTGGCCTGTTGCCACCAATCATCCCTGCATGCTGTTGTAATGTCCACTGTTGTTCAATATATGCATGTGTTATGCTTGCTGTTCAACTGTTGGAACCTTGGTGTGTTGGGTTAATGGGAATATTACTGCATGCTGTTACAACAAATTTGGAATGCTGTTGTTTATGTAGTAATTAAACATACCTAATCACAGAACGTATGGGAAGACCAGTCCCAGCGGACCCACCTTTCGCTCCTCAGCTGGAGAATGCACCTGCCACTAGCAGGTCCGGTGCCCAGCCCTTGCTCCCCTCCTCCGTTGGTCCTGTGCCACTTTCGGGTGGAAGCGCTGCAGGGGATGGGGCTCATCCCCCCGTGCAAGCGTGGGTGGAGAAGGGCCACCTGTCACCCTCCAAAAGGGTCTGCGTTGTGGTATGTAGGGAGATCCAGCGTTCAGTCACTGATCCCCTACGCCAACTCAAGGCGAGAGTGGTACAACTCATGGGTGAGCCTGCCCCTCCTACGCAGCATCCAGCACATCCACCCTTGGGGCTGTGAAGGTGCAGTGGTGACTGCCCATGGGTGGGGATCTGAGTTCCACTGTTACCATCTGTGGGCTCATGGGCTTGCGATTTCCAAACATCCATCCCCGTCAATTGTGTTCACCCAACCAATGTGTCATACACTGCCCCTGTATGCATCTTGTTTGTCTTGTCTGTTTACCTCTCCAACCTACCTCCCCAAATATACCTACTTCCTCTACCTCACTTTCCACTCTCACCTGAAAAAAAGGGCAATCTGTTCCAACAAAAAAAATTATGCCCCATACTACCCATTTCGCACACTTGTCCACTGGACATGTAAACTGATAATTATAATTGGCAGTACAACATACTTTGTTGTCCTCACCCCTCTCTCAGGGGTGGAAGGTTTCAAATTTCACTCCAAATTTATTGCATATGCACAGTTGTTGCTGGTAAAAAAATGGGCAGTTATGGACCTTCCCTACACCCGTCCTGCACATCCCAAGCTTGTTTCCCTACTGTCTTTCCCTCTTTGTGCTGCCTTTTTCATCACTTTCCTATCTCCCCATTTTCTTTTCTTTCAAAGAAATTAGCACAGGGGTTAGCGGGAGTAAGCACTTTTAAGCAGTAGTAAGCGGGTTTGAGCAAGTGTGCGCATGTGTGCGCTTAGCTAAGTATTGCTAAGCATCACGCAAACCCGCGCAAACCCGCTTACAACTGCTTAAAAGTGCCTTAGTCACTCTGCATGGCAGGGACCTTGTTCTGCTGAGCAGCAAAAGAAAGCACCTCTGTCAGTCTCGAACCCCAGACCTTGGACACACTAGACTGCATGAAGTACCACTAGGCCACAGTAGGTTTATAACAAGTTGGTGCTGTAATAAATATATAATGCATTACAATGAGTGAATGTAAAGGGAAAATAGGAATGTCATAACACAAATCTTGTTCTGTGGATCTTTACCAGCAGTTGTTGTGGAATTGCATGACATGACTGTGAAATGAGAACCAGCCATTCTAGCAGGAAATAATGTTACAGTTGCACTTTACAAACCCCACACACTATCAGAGCAGGATAAACACTGACATATTTAAATAGGGCAGAGGCCATACTTCCCAACTGTGACTGCTTTTCAGGGATGTCCCTTATTCCTAAACAAATGTTAGCTTTGTCCCTCAGAATCCCTCTGAAAAGTACTGACGGTAGGCCGAAGAGTGGAGAATTACACTTCATGAATAATGTCAATAAGTAATAGCAGACACTGCATGCACATCAGAACAGGTGTATTAATACATATGCTTTGATTCACTCACAGTCTCAACTTAATGTCTGTAATATATTACAGGTGTACCCCACTTATATGTACCTTTCCCTAAGGCTGTTCAAATATATACCTGAGTGTATAAGAGGCCTGGCAGAGGCCAAAACACACAGGCATTTCAGCTTGTCTGCTGTTACACACTCTGCAAATAGCTTTGGAATGAGTCCCACAAGCATACCCTTACATAGGAGTACAACACAGAAATATCAAAGAATGTAGCCATGTACTGTTAGCAACCAACTGTGACAATGCCATTGTTCTACTGCAGAAAAGACCGGTGTGGTGCACAAAGAATAATAGGCTAACCTCTGGCTACCATCTGGATATGTCCACAAGTGGGAGCTACGCAGACAGACTACTTGCCTTGTTAGACTAACAGGTAGACAGCAACCCTGAATGTTCAGCAAGATAAACATCACACAATAATATATAATGCTCTCTGTACTTCTGCACCCCTACCCAAAAGAACAATATACCTGTGTATTCAGGCTCTACCAAGGATGTAGGTAGACATACTCAGTACTGAAATGTGACCAGTTGTCTTGAGCAGCCCATGCTAATGTCAACACAAATAAACAACAAACTGTTCAGAAGTGAGGTAATTAATATTTACAGTATAGTAGTTCACAAACAGTTCATGTGCCAGATGAATACATTGCAATAACTACTTTTGTATGGCAGTTAATTGTCTAATTAGAAAAGAAAGTACATACTCCCATGTATCTTCTGTAAGCATGTGGAGGGGTGAGTAAAGTTCTACACTGAGAAGTGTGTACTAGAAGCAGCAACATTCAGATTTGAGTACAACATGCAAATCACTGGCTACAACACTAGCTTCAGAGATAAGAAGTATACCAACCTTCTGACTGACACAACTGTGCTCACAGCAAACAAGCATGGGCCCCACTCTGGAAAGCTGAAAGGGCTATGCCTACCTAACCTAGCATTTTATAGCAGTGGGCTGCTATGACAGTGAGTAGTGCAATTACCACACAGCAGGCTGCATGAAATTAGTAAATGGTGGGCACCAATTGGTGCAGAGGCCATCACATGCACATGTGCAGATACCTAGAAAAGTAGGCTGTACTTGCTGTCTACACATGCAATAATTTCATTGCAGCAAGAGAGAGAAAGGGAGAGACAAAGACAGAGGCAGAGGGAGAGACACAGACACAGACAAAGACAGAGAAACACAAAAAAAGAAAGTGCAACAGACAGAGAAAAGAAAAAAAAAGAAAAAAGAAATAAATAATAAAAAAAAAACATTTCCTTTAAAAACAAATGGAACACAGCAATACAAACGAAAGGTATGTAACACATATGCATTTGCTGGCATGTAGTAGATGTTTATGAAGAGTACTCTACATACTGTGAATCATCCATATGTGGCAGCAGTACGTATCTCTAGGTATCTGTACATGTGCATAGGGCAAGGGACATACTGTAACTGTTTGTGAAGGGTGTACATATAAACATTGTTGAAGGTTGTTATGTGCATATTCCTACATACATGACTTGTTTTATTGTCTTCCAGGGACATGTCTCACAATCGCAAACCTGCATATTCCCCTGAAGAGGAGGAAATACACCTAGACCCCCTACTACAAAATCACACCTTGCTGTTCTCCAGAACCAGCCAGCACCAGCATGGACGCACTGCACTGTGGCAAGATGTTGTCCATCAGGTGAATGATGTGGGCATGCATAACTGGACTTATGAGCAGGTACACCATCACTGCAGTGATTTAATTAGACATTTATGGCAGCATGCCCCCGGATGTCTGCAGACAACAGCTTGCCACAGGTGGTGGTGCAGCATCACACCCGCCCCTCACCAGAGTGGAAGAGCTGCTCCTCAGCGTGGTGGCTCCTGGCCAACCACTACAACAGACATGTGTCATCATGGAAGCCGGAGTCACCCAGCAAGTTGGCTCAGAGCGTGCAGGTAACATGGCATATTTGTAGACTACTGTTAGCTCGATTGTTAAAACATGCATATGTCAGATGTGTACTGTGTATTTAGAAGATGTGGAGCCTGGTGTTGTGCAATACTGATAATGTAGAACATAATCTGTATGCCTGTGACTGTCACATGTTGTACTACTGTAAAGTTGCAAACTCACAGCAGCAATGCCATAGTTGTTGACACTGACAAACTGTCTCATATCCTTGTAGGTCCCTCTGGTGTGACAGCAAGACAGCAGACCCATGCTGGTGAGTGTTCTACATTTAATATAGCAAATAACATGTGCATGTCATAGGTGAGTTGTAGGCCATATACACATCTAAAACACTTACACATAATGCATGCTCTGCATGTTTTCTGTGGGACTATGCACATCCTAGTAAAATGAGCAGCTGCCTCAAACACATGAGCATCCCAGTCAATTGTGGTACACTGTAGTGGACATTGTATAGGCAGAGTCAATACACATGCACACAACATACACCACGTTGTCATATGCAGTCAGTGTTAATATGATACACATGGCCTATTTAGACACCTGCTGTAAGGTCAGACTCCAGTATCCCAAATGTCATCCACACAGCACACATACTATACCTGAGGGGTAGAGGCCTATCATAGGGTGGTGCAACACTCTTCAACACACAACACATTCATGTTAGGCAATGCTCCCTTTTGAACACCTTACATACCCATGTAACAACTGCCTGTAAAATGGTTAATGTAGACAAAGTGCTGCAGTTCAGGTACAGCAAGATAGTTGCCAGTGTGGCACACATTAGTGGCCTTGAGTGACCACATGATGCTGCCTGATGATGGCTCATGGTACTACACTACATCCAGTTACAGTAACTACAGCACTACACATAGCATTCATTGCTATACACCTGACAGTTGTGTGCATCCAGCCATGGTATGTATACCTATGAGTGATGGTGCACAGGACATTGGAAAGCATTTAATACTTGCACAGCAATGTTGTGTCCATGTACACAATGTGTTCCAGGGTGAGGCCAATCACTGAACAACACACATGCATCAAAGACATGTATACTGTTATTAACAAGGACTCTCTACACTCGCACTGCATGTTGTTGAGCAACACACATCCTGCATGCTGACACATTTGATAGGATTCTGTGGCTTGTGATACTGTACTCTACCATCAACCACTAATGAGTATGTTCTAGATTGCTGTTGGTGTGTGTGTGTGTGTGTGTGTGTGTGTGTGTGTGTGTGTGTGTGTGTGTGTGTGTCTGTGTGTGTGCGCGTGTGTGTCAACTTTACTGAGTAGAGTATTTGTGTGCATGTGTGCATGTGTTCATGTGTGCATGTGTGCATGTGTGCATGTGTGCATGTGTTCATGTGTGCATGTGTTCATATGTGCATGTGTGCATGTGTGCTAACATCATGTACAGATTGTAAAGTGTGTTTCCTGTCTTCCTCTCACAGGTGCTGAGGTTGTGTTGGTTGAGTGCAGCAGGGCACCTGAAGTCACTGCCACAAATAGTGGAAATGAGGATACATGTGTTGTGGCACAGGCAGGTTTGACAGGGTCTGTTGTTTGTCCACCAATCGACAGTACACAGCTTTCCACCCCATCTATGCGCACATTCATACTGCCAATACATCCCTCATCACCAATGGCCTTAGCTGAGGGACAGCATACAGTAGGCATTGACCAGGATAGTGTGGTATCTATGGCACATGCATCCCCTCACAGCAGCCATACCCAGACTCCTGGAACGGTACCACATAGGCAGATGTCCAGGGGTTCTCATGGGAGCGCTGCTGGTCGTAATGCCCCTGGCAGACATGCCCCCACAGGTCTGACAACCTCAGGTATGTTCTGGGCTGTAATGCAGGCACAGGCACATATGGAATGGTACACCAGACAGGGACTAAGGGTGCAGAGGGACCATAACTCCGCTATCAATGACAGTATCCATGACCTTGCCGGTGCCATCCGTAATTACACCAAGGTCATTGATAGACATTGGGGGGAGACTCTAGATGTCCTTCGCAATGTCATGTCCATGTGCCAGGACAGTGCAGGATGGCTGAGACGTTGACATGGATGTATGCCAGCAACATCATCAGCTGGCAGTCATCGTGGATGACTCACAAGTCACAGCCACTCCCGTAGTGGCAGTACCAGCCCCAGCAATGTTGGGGCTGGGCTGTCAATAGACCATCCTAGAAGACCATGCATGTGGCTCTGGCCAGTCCCAGCAGGGATATGGGTCCAGTTGACATCCCTCTGCCTCTGATGATAGTACCCGATACTGTCCGTGGCACTCCTGCCAGGCACAGGTACTGTGTCCGTGGCCAGAGACGGTTATCTGTACAGCCTGGCAGGTACAGTCTGTGGCTGTCCCACAACCTCCCATATTTGGCAGCCATGTGGTGGAACTGTGTGCATGCAGACACACACACATAAACCAAACACCAAGGGCTAACACATACACACACACATTACATCAATATTGACCCATGCTGTACTGTTGTCCCTCACACACACACACCCACACACACACACACACACACACACACACACACACACACACACATACATGTCGATTAGATGGGTCAATGTTGTGCTCTGGCAAACCAACAACACACCCTTTGCATATGATGAAACTGTGCCAGCTCCTGTCATCTGTAACATTGATGCAGGAACAGGCTAACATGGTGGTGATGCACAGGGTGACTTAATAGCAGTGTAGCAATGTTAGCATGTTGTGAACAGTAAAGTGTAATGATATCCTTGTAGGTATATCTGAGCAGGCATGATGCATTAAAGCTATTATTATCAACGTAGTATTGTTTACACCAGTGTTAATTCCAAAAATGTATTGTCCGCCCATGTGCCACTTGGCTGATGTGTGTAGTTCTGGCAGCATGTGTTGGTGAGTGGACAGTACGTGTGTGATGTGTGCAGTACAGATTTGCAGGTGTACATTTGTGAACATGGTGGAGGTGCACTGTCTGCATGTACGTGCATAGTGGACACATGGGAAGGGTGACATGCCCTGTATTACACAGTATTAACACTTCATAGTTTCTATTGCTGGCCAGTATGCATTTTACTACACATATGTTTTAACTTGGGTACACATGTGTGTATGACATGATTTGATCCTATGCTGTGGGTGATACTGTTAATATCGGTCATTGGTTTGCATTCTGTAGTATACACAACCTCAACAGCCTGACTATAACCAATCGTTAGATGATGTCTTGACAACTGACACACAGATGTAGGAAACACAGTAGCATTTGGATCCTTCCGGTACAATACTATATCAGTAACCAGTGGTACTGACCACCACCCATTCCTGGGACCACTCCTGTTTGGCATGTAGCCCTCTTAGGTACAAGCAAACACATTAGGGATATGTCCATCCACATCTGGTAATGCATACAGTGGCCTACAATGCATTCTCAGGATGAGACACTTATCCTCCACAAGGGTATCATACAGACAGATAGCTGTTGACCAACCCATGCTGTAAAGCTATAAGCCAAGTATAGCATAGTCATCTACATTTATTAAACATAGTATCCCGACAGTACCACATAAGTAGTAGCCCACGACATGTAGAAGGGGTACCGATGTGTACATACAGCCACATGTTATGTCATCTATCTTTTGGTATTCACATTTCCAAAGGTATTCTGAAGTCCCTCGGTGTATCACATAAGCAATAAGGTGTCTGTATGCATATCCACGAAGTTGTTGTACACCTATAATGAATGTCCATTATTGACAGACTTTGTTGTGTTTGAACATGTCTGAAATATACCCCAGGCATGAACTCTCACTCACACTATTCTATATAAACTGTCATGGGTGTGTGTGACACAGATGACCTAGGCCACAGATCACTAAAGTGGCTGGCCTTGTCACAAACATACATATGTGACCTAAGGTCTGAGAAGCAGCAGCACAATCTGTCAAAGGTAACAGATGTATTCATGTAGAAAGCAGGCTTCACACCTATGAACTAATTGAGGTCACATGTACATATATGTATTTGCCACACAGATACCTGAAGTGTGCAATGCACATACTGTTGTTTTACTGATATGTCATGCAGCAGTAAAAGCAAAACCCACAACACATTGACCAACAGTGTCACACACACACACACACACACTCAACAATTGCAGGATTCAAACCCCTACCTAACTATGTTATGATACTAGAGAGATATGCATTAACACAACAAGCTATATGCTTTACTAGGAGTTTTCATTTCCACTGCTGTATTTGTGGGATACTGACATCAACAGACTTGGCAAAGAGTAATTTACCTCTTATAATGCATTTTCCTAGTCTCCAAAAAGGGCACTCCTCTCAAAGGAAATCATAAACAAACATACAACCCCCCTACACACACTCAGCAATTGCAGGATTCAAACCCCTACCTATGTTATGATACTGGAGAAATACACATTAACACGACACGCTATATGCTTTACTGGGAGTTTTCATTTCCACTGCTGTATTTGTGGGATGCTGACATCATCAGACTTGGCAAAGAGGAATTTACCTCTTTTAATGTGTTTTCCTAGTCTCCAAAAAGGGCACTCCTCTCAAAGGAAATCACACACAAATATACACCCCCTCTCCACACACCCAGCAGTTGCATGATTGAAACCCCTAACTAACTAGGTTATGATACTAGAGAGATAAGCATTAACACGACGCGCTATATGCTTTAGTGGGAGATTTTATTTCCACTGCTGTATTTGTGGGATGCTGACATCATCAGACTTGCCAAAGAGGTATATACCTCTGTTAAGGTGTTTTCCTAGTCTTCAAAAGGGGCACTCCTCTCAAAGGAAATCACACACAAAATGCATCCCCCACCACACACACACACACACACACACACACACACACACACACACACACACACACACACACACACACAGCAATTGCAGGATTCAACCCTCTACCTAACTATGTTATGACACAAGAGAGATACGCATTAACACGGCACGTTATATGCTTTACTGTGTGTTTGCATTACTCCTGCTATATTTGTAGGATGCTGACATCATCAGACTAGACATGGTAATGTGTGTGCACTTTGTTTTATGCAATCCCAGGACCGTACCATGGGGGACAGCAGGTGTTAACAGCTTGAACAGGACTCCACAATTCTTAGCTTGTGTGATCTATCTGTGGACCAGTTGCCAATCCATCATATGACAATACATATTTATGCACAGATTGTTGATTTTGTGGATATGACATGTCTGGGATGTTGGAAAAGGGCAGTTCAAAGTCTATGTGGGACGTGTGTAGCTCATTTCAGTGATGTATGTCCTGAGTGGCTGCCTTGCAATCAGTCTAGCAGGTTTGAGAACCATGATCTGCCCATGACCAAACCAAAGTTCGTAGGGTTGTGTGTTTGTTGGCTTCCAATAGCTCTGTTTATGACTTCAATCATGATGGACTCCGCGGCCTTGCAGATCAGACTTCATAGGCTTATAAGACTATAGTTCCCATGGTCTGTTGTGCACCAACACTTGTGGAGTGTGCCATATGTTGCTGTAACCCATTCAACGGTTTCATATTCTGTAGAGAGAGTGTGGCTCAACAGACTGTTCAGGTGCAGGGTCTGTTTGTTCTGCAGTTCACTTATGACACATATAGGGAAACAATGTAATCCAATTGATGCCATGTTTTCAGCTTTGGATGGAGCTGTTTACCCATTCTACATGTGATATCTCCTGGTATGATGATAGGGCCTTTTGTCAGTGGGAGATGGGTATGTATGTATGGGCCTGTCTGACAGGATGTTGGCATTGTCAGTCATTTACAGTTGGCCCTGACTCAAGACATATATGAGTGTACATTGCTATTTATGACATAGCTGAAGGAAGTGTCATGGTTCTGTCTGGACTCCTTCGCAGATAATCTTTCCAAAACACCAACAAACTTAGGCACTAAACCCCTGTTATACTCTTTTACACACTTAACACCCTACTGATCCTTTTTGATCAGTCAAAAGAGTATTTCATCATAATATCCTGACATGTCCAAAGTTCAGTTTCGTGTGTACTCTCCAGTCCAGCTGGTGACTATGGGAATTTTGAGGCAATGTTACAACTGTCTTAGGTACACAGACAACCCTCTCCTCCTCCCAACAAACTCAGATATATGTGAGAGATGCAATTATATAGACAAACTGGAGGCTGAGCTCTCTAGACCCATGACTGGCACAGTTTATCAGGAGGAGAAGGTGACCACACACAACACAAATCTAGTCTCACATAGACCTATAGCAACAGCAAACCAAACACATAAACACACAAAAAAATACTTGGAGGCTCTAAATAAAAATCTGCCTAAGCAGCAGAGACCTCCAAAGCAGACACCCAAACAACTGCTACTCCACAACAATACCCACATATCACATAGTTCACAAAGTCAGTGTGCCACACAGTCACTGCCCTTAAGGCTAAACAGCACACCTAATACACTTGTAATAGGTGACTCTATTGTCAGACACACTGACGTCCCACTCACCAGTCTGAACAAGGAGAAGGTCACTGTAAGCTGTCTGTCAGGTGCCAGGATCCGCAACATAACACATGCACTCAGGTCACTCCAAAGCAAGTACAAATATAACACCGTCATTGTCCATGCTGGTGTGAATTACCTGAGACGTTCATCCCTGGACTACATGAAAAGAGATATAGAGAAGCTCTCTGATCATGTATCCCAGGCCGGTATGACCCTGACCTTGTGTAGCATCTTACCCTCTCCAAGAATGATGCCACAGTATAAAGACAAGATGATCAATTTTAACAGTTGGCTAACGTATTGGTGTAATTCAAAGGGGATCCAGTGTCTGTCAGCCTGAGATGACATGCTCGACAAGCCACATTGCTTCACTAGGGATGGCTTGCACCTGTCACCCCTGGGCTTTCGAATACTGGCTAAAGCTCTTGCCACCCCCATAGTGCCTTTTTTAGGCAAGGCTCAAAAGACAAACCCACCTCCATAGACAATACAAGGTAAAAGAAACTAAGGGTAATGCTGCTCAACGCCAGAAGTCTACACCTCAAAATGCACGCACTCAAGGCTCTCTTCAGTATGGAGAATATCGATATCTGTGCAGTAACAGAAACCTGATTCAAGGCTCCCAAAAGCACCCCAGCACAACCAGGTTATACTTCATACCATACTCTTCGGCCACAAAACCCGGACCGAGCCACAAAAGGAGGGGGAGTATCCATATACATCAAAGATACACACACCTCCAGGTTAGTAGCACTGCACGGAGCATCGGAGACCATCCATGTGCAACTAACAGTGGGCAAAACTGCCTGTCAGTTTGTAGGCTGCTACAGACCACCCTCCCAAACTCAGGGACCCCACTCGGCTTTCCTGAGAACACTGGAGAATATGAAGGTCTCTCCAAACGCCATTATATTGGGTGACTTCAACTACCCAAACATTGACTGGGAATATTACTCAAGCCCCAACACCCTCACCCAATGGTTCCTAGTATTTATAAACTCAAATGTTATGGAACAACTGGTCACCACCCCCACAAGTGGGGAAAACATATTGGACCTGGTCATCACCAACATGGGGACTCTATGTTCCACACCAGTGGTATACCCCTCATTGGTAAGGTCAGACCATGCATTTATCTAACTGGACATCCATATCCCTTCCCCACCCCCAGCCATGGTAATCTCGGTGAAGAACTTCTCAAAAGCAAACGTCACATTTCTCAAAACTGAGGTGGTATCCTTTAAAGCCCCCGGGCCAGTGGAAAATACGGCTAAAGCCACAGAATTCTTTACAAACGCATCTTATGAACACCTACAGGAATGCATGGATCATGCTATCCCAAATGAAACCAGGACTCACTCCTCCAAAGGCAGGGGACCTGTCTGGTGTACCCCAGCCATAAATCAGCTATACAACAAAAGGAGGAGGCTACTACATGATAGAGCAAAATCCCAAAAAGGGAAGGCATCTCTGATCAGTACTAGCAAGAAGCTACGATCACTCATAAAATCATCTATGGCCAGCTTCGAAAGACAAATTGCACAAGACACTAAAGACAATCACAAGGCCTTCTTTAATTATGTCAGGAACCTGGGTGGCAACTTCCAGATATGCTCTGAGTTAGTGCATAATGACAAAAAATACACTGAACCCACAGACATTGCCAACATCCTGGCAGACAGGTTCAGTGCAAATTTCTCCCTCCCATCCCCTCAAAAGAGCAAATGTCCATCCCAACAGAGTGGAGCCTCCCTGACATCACAGATGAACAGGTGAGAGCTGCCCTCTCCAAAGCAGTAACACAGCATGAATGGGACCGGACGGTGTCCCGGGCTGCGTCTTACACGAGCTTCATGAAGAACTTAACCCTCACATAAAATCACTGTTCAATATCAGACTTACTACAGGATATGTGCCCAAGGAATGGCATACAGCAACAGTGGTCCTGCTCCACAAAGGTGGTGCCACAGTAGACCCCGGACACTATCACCCTATAAGCCTAACTAGCCTGGTCTGCAAAGCTATGGAGCGTATCATCATGGAACTCATAAACAAAGACATTGGGAACCTCCAGACACTGGATCCTACCCAATTCAGCTTTGTTAAGGGCAGATCTTGCCTCTTGAACCTGGTTGACTTCTTTGAAACAGTTACCAGGGCCATAGATGTAGGGAAGGTAGTCCACACAGCCTATCTGGACCTCGCAAAAGCCTTCGACACAATACCCCACTCGGCCATCATAAATAAGCTCACCAGCTTAGATATCAACACATATGTCACAAGATGGATTGCAAACTGGATCAGGGATAGCACCCACATGGTCAAAATTGCAGGTGCCATGTTAGACTCTACACCATTTATAAGTGGCATCCCACAAGGCTCAGTCCTGGGACCTCTCTTGTTCAGTATATATTTCTCTGAGGTACAGGCTAACATGGGAGGACTATGGCTGACCAAGTTCGCAGATGACTGCAAACTGGGTGCCATAATCGACTCTCCAGCTGACACAAGCATCCTCCAAAAGGGTCTCACAGAGATGGATAACTGGTGCCAGAGCCATGGCCTAAAGCTAGATGCTATTAATTGCATAGTCATCCCCTTTGGGAAAAACAGAGTGCCCACAAATTACCACATAGATGGTAATCCATTACGTATGGAAGAAGTAATTAGGGATTTGGGGACCCAAGTAGATAGTAATCTCTCCTTTGACAATCACGTTGCCAAAGTGGTTAGAATGACCTTCTATATAGCCCACCTTATCCAGAAAGGTTTCACATCTAGATTAAGAGAGGTCATTGTGCCCCTCTACTCATCAGGCCCATACTTGAATACAATGCCCCATTTGGGATGTACCTTACCCGACACCTGAAGCAACTGTAATGACCCCAAAAGTACCTCACCAAGTGGATCAAGGGACTCAAACAGATGCCTTACGCAGTTTGGCTAAAGAAACTCCAGCTCTACTCAGTTGCTTACTGCCTACTCAGATGTGATCTGTGCCTGATGTATAAAGCCGTGTCCAACCCAGAATTAATGTTCATGCTCCACCTCAGGATATCTAAATCCCTTAGAGCTACATGCTCCAGGGACTTAAATCTCAGCACAGAAATAAATAGGACATTCTGGAGGGACAGATTCATATCCCAGAGGCTCCCATCACTCTGGAACTAAATCCCAGTCCAAGTTAGGCAGAGCCCCTCACTGACCCTCTTCAAGAGAAATCTTGACGTGTGGATGGGAGATCATAAGTTTACCCCTTGGATCTCTTCTGGGTCCCTGCTAGACAGAGGCACAATAATCTAACCGTAAAAGGGATATCTTGTGTGACCTGCTATTCAAAGGCACAGTTTACTAATCTAAAAGGGTGGCGAAGCCAAACACAGTCTGGCTAGGCTTATAAATGCCCTAGGGCAGATAGCCTAGTATCAACCAATGAACCTATGAACCTATGATAATGGAGTGCACATTGTTTATTGATGATACTGATTGCAGGTTTTTTATCTTCTTTGCTTTTCCACTTTCTATGAACAACCTAAGTATCTGTAGTACATATTTGATTATGACAGGGTTCCAATATATTATATATGTGTCTGTTGTCATATAACTCTGTGTACAAGGCAGGATTGGTGAATAGTGAGAGGTTCCTGGGTTAACACATGCAACTGCCAGATATGTTTGTCCCACTGCTGTAGTCAGACATGGCCTAAGTGTGTGAGCATGCCCAATTTGGCCTTTCAGTGTTTTGTTGCCTGACATTTGTCTCATTTATTCAAGTGTGTGAGCATGCCCATTGTGACCTTCCAGTATGTTGCTGTCTGAAGTCCACTACATTTGTTAACATGTGTGAACATGCCCAATATTAACATTTATACTATATGTGTGTTGAAATTCAAGTTATATTTTTGCTGCAGGGCTCACCCTTGTGTCATAACTCGACAGGGATTATGCTGTGCATGCAGGGTTTCCATGAGACACTTTGCATAGACTTATCAACATTTCTTCATATAGGCTGGCCAGTGAAATACTGTCATGGTTTAGTGGTTCAGTACTGTGACTATAGTGCACAGTATCCTGGGTTCGAGGCCTGTCACTGCTTTATATTTTCATACTGGGCAGACCAGACTGCTTAAGGACCAGTAAAGCAAATATGAGCATGTTTACCTGCTTTTGCTCAACTATGCCCAACTTTGACCAAACTTGCCCAACATTGCTCAACATTAACCAACATTGCTGAACGTTGCCCAGTATTGCTCAACATTGCCCAAAGTTGTGCTAGTTACTGTGTGCAATTTTGTTTACATATACTAAATAGTGGTAACAGCTGTTTAGCACTGCTTTATATTGCTTACAACATGGCAATCATGCCTCAGGTGGTGTTGCAGGGCTGCCTATGTCAGATGCACATAGTACACTCCCTATACATGTTTGAAAACAGGTAGTGTCAAGTTAGGCATCCCTTTTACTATATGTGCAAGTCAGAGAGAGGTATAATTTCCAGGGTTCCTACTGAGCCAGTGTATGCACTATGCATTGCCTCTTTGCCAAGGTCAAAGCATACTCAGCACGCCTCCTTCTGCCTACTGCGGTAGGCTCAGGTTGTTCCTCCGAGTCACACTCTGGCTGTGATGGCCTTGGCAATGGTGGGGGTCTGTTTGGCCTGGGCCTATGCTGCTCCCGCTGCAGCTGTTTTCGCAGGATCATATTATGTAGCATAGCACATACCATGACAATTTGGGTACATGTAGTTGGTGAGTACTGCAAGGCTCCACCAGATGTGTCCAGGCACCAGAACCGTTACTTGAGCAGTCCAAACACATGCTCGATTACATTTCATGTTTGTGAGTGTGCCTCATTATGGCATTCCTGTTCAGGTGTGTGTGCATTTCTGATGGGTGTCATCAGCCACAGCTCCAGTGCATATCCAGCATCCCCCACTAGGTGACCATGAGGGATGTCCACATTGGCAAATGTCTGGTACAGTTGTGTCAGATGCCAGATATGGGAATCATGGTAGCTTCCACGGCAGACAGCACACACACATTCAGTATTATGCCCTGGGCACCACACACGACCTGGCAGTTGATGGAGGGGAAGCCCTTGCGGTTAATGTAGGCCCTACCTCGCTCACCAGCTGGTGCTTTGATGCATATGTGCGTGCAGTCTATTGCACCCACTACCTCAGGGTATTCCACTATTTGCTGGAAAAGACGCATATTGCTGGCCAATACCTCACGGGAATTGGGGAAATATACATGATCACCGACATGTGCTGACATGACATTCAGAAACTGGTGCAATACCCTGGATGCTGATGCCTGTGATATCCCCATCATATCACCAGTTGGTCTCTGGAAGGTACCTGCTGCTAGTATTCTTAGGCCAACACATACCTTGGTTTCCACTGGAATGGATTCCCCTCTGTTGGTTCTGTGTGTGAGGTATGGCCTGCACAGCTCAACAATTTGCTGCATGAGGTCTCTGTCCACTCTATAGTGCTCCACTATCTCCAGCTCATCTAGCCCCTGGTAGGTTACCCTGGGCCTGTACACTCTTCTCCGTCTCCTCACTGGGGGTTGCTCAGCAGCATTCACATTGTCACCACCCTCAGCATGTTGCATATGTCGCCTTATAACAGGAATGGCATTCCCTAACATTTCTTTGTCTCAGTAAAGCTTTTTAAGTTTTCACTTCTCTTAGTTTACTGCAGTGTTGCAGTGTCTCTGAGGAAAACAAAGTGGAAAGTTGTTTGCAGAGTTTTATGTGCTGGGCTGGGCTGGGCTAGAGTACTACCTGTGTAATTGCCTGATTCTGCTTGTTTTCACCTGCTAGCTCTGCTTGTTCTCCCTGGTTAACTTCCTACTGTTTGTTGTGCTTCCTTTTCCCTTTCTGTTTCCACAGGGGGGCAGTGCCGCGCACAGAAGTGCAAACACACTCACACCAGTTCACACGCGCGCCCACATGCTTACATGGCCTAACACTTGCTAATTCCTGCTTAAACATGTGTACACAGGCGCTAACGCGCTTACACATATTTCAACAACCTTACACATACTTACTCCGGCTTAAACGCGCGCACACGAGTGCACACGCGTGCACACAGTCTTACTTGGATATACAGGTGCGCACCCGCATGCAAACACGTTGCAGGTACTTCAACAAGAAACTTTAGTGTTATCCACAGCATACACCTTCTATTTCTTGCCTTTAGCTAGGATACCTGTTGACACATCTTCCAGTGATGAGTAACTGACAGCAATCACATGCCACTCTACTCCAATGAGCTTACATTCTTTCATATATACCCCCCTCGTGATGTCACCTATCTTCTACTCTGTTACTCCCCTTATCCTACTCATACACTCTGCTGACTGTGCTCATTTGCTATGTAAACTTGGGATTCACTATCCTTACCCTCATTTGCATAGGATTGCCTACTAATGCTTGGTTACTTCTCTTAGACTGAGCTTCCCCCCTTAGCAACCTCTACTCAGTTGCCATGTTGTCTTCAGCCTGCCATTCACTTGCATTGAAAATTATGATTTGCTATATAATCTCTATTTGTGGCTTTTAATTTCTGGTTTTCTGGTTTTTAGAGTGCAGCACGCTTAAACTTTGGAGATCGAGGTAAAAAAAAAAATTTTTTTTTTAATTTTGCATCGGGGAACATTGCCAATGGCTGTATATTTGGCCATTGGCATGCTTCCTCAACTGGATGCAGCCTTTATTTGGAGCTGTCACGGCTCTGTTTTGCTATTTGCAGAATGGTACTCAGTTGTTAACGGAGTACATTTCTGCAAATAACACTATTCTTACTCGGACAGGTTAAGGTTTCCTGGATCGCAAATTTACCTCATTTGCATAGCTTTTGGCAGCAAATAAGGTAATTTGCATAACCTAGCACTGTCTGTGTAAGAGCCGTTTTAGGAGCTCTGTTGCACGCCCCTGCCGGCTGTTCCTGGATCGCTCGGCGGACATGTTGGCTGCATGGAGTCTTACTCTACTCTTAGACTCCGTGCAAGCCTTCGTGAATCTGGCCCTATGTCATTTAATTTTGAGTCACTAGCGAACCATTTTTTACAACAAGTATCTAAGACTGATATTATAGTCATGGCTGGGGATCAATATGGATCCATGGGGAATGCTTCTGTCAGTATGAAAATGTTGTGACTCTCTGTCCTTTATTATTCATCCTTTATATACATAATTTCCTATCATGTAACCATTTTTAAATCCAATTTATAATGTACCCATTAAAATGCTAGTTGTTCACAAAATAGAAAATTATTTGTTATGGAACTGTCTGGAAAGCTTTCAATAGATCTAAATTGCTCATCTCTGATAGTATTCTATTATCAAATGTATTTATAACAGTTCTGTAAATGTTTATTAATTTTATACTACAAAATTTATCTGAACAAAAGGCATGCTGCTAGGTATAATTAGTCCTGGCTTCACTGGAGAGCAATAGTTTTAATAGGATTCCTTCCAAAAATTTTCCTAGAGTACATATAAGGCTTGTTGTTGAGTCTTTCGTCTTTTCCTGGTTAGGGGTTGCCACAGCGGAACTCCGGTCCGCTAATGATTGGCAGAAGATTTTTGCGTGCCGAGTTGCCAGCCCTGATGCACAACCTTCAACGAAGGTACACCCATTCACACAAGTCTCCTCACAGAAGACGCTCTAGCTGAGAATCGAACAGGACAACGTCGTACTGTGAGGCAACAACACTACCGCAGCACCACCTCTATGGCTCAGTAGCAGATCCTCCCTTAAACAGGGGTGTAAAAATTTCTGAAATACTTGCATTAAAAGTAGAGTTAAATGGGTGCTTATTTGACTAAGAAAGAACACATTTAGCCTATCGGGAGCAGCGGAGCAATCTTCCTTTGTTTTCCTGATGTACTTTTTAACAAGGCCTGTTGTAGTAGAACAGCATTACAAACTGTTTAGTTCTACTGGGATTTCACCCTTAGTTACTCTCCCCTTTCCCTGCATGGCAAACTACTTGACAGAAATGTACATAATCTGAGCTACATCATTAGTTACAAATTCACCACCATTTTTTATAGATGTCTTCTTTGTATAGTTAGAGATACAGTTTCTAACATGCTTACAAAAAGCTGTTTTGCCTTTAAACAGTACATTCTTTAACCATGTTTCATACTCTGTGGCAAATGACATGCATCTAACATCTAGTTTTGTTGTCTAAAGAATGTCTTGCTAGCCCTATAATATACAGTCTCTTTGCCTTTCTGATTTCTCTTTTATATTCCCTAGAGACACTCTTAAACAATAAGATGTTACAAGCTGAAAGGGACATACTACTCAGATTACAGTGAAACAATTTATTTTTGAAAATCTTTTAAGCTTGTATGGAACACTACATTTCCTTGAAAACTTGGCTGCATGTGACAAATGGATGTGGCCTACATTTAACTCATCTAGCTTAGAACTCAGCGTATCCTAACTTCCTTCTGCTGTTGTTTCATGACGATCGTCTTGTCAGTGCTATATACTACTGGTTAAGAAATCAGAGCATATTGATATTGGACTAGAAAAATATCCTCGCCCAGGCAGGTCTTCATTGAATAACAGATAAGAATCCCATTCTTTTTTAAAACTTGAAAAGGTAAGAAAACATTCCTTGGTCACCACTCTTAAACTGCAACTCCACATCTGTTTTTCATAGCTTGACCAAACTACCTATTGTACCTGTTGACAGCAATGTTTACAAACAGAGCATGAACTGTGCAAGCTAGTTTCAAAATGGTGGTATCACTTTATATATGAGAGGGGTTATGAAAGTCATGGGAAGCCTCAGCTTCAGGTGTTTATAAATTTGTACACATTTTACAGAAAAAAATAGAATGTTTGGTCACTAATAAAGTTAGAGTCATTGTTGGAGTCACAAATGCTTAGATGGTTGAGCAGTCTAAGTCAGAGCAAAGGGCTTTTAAAGGCGTTCTTTCTAAATTATTGAAGTACTTATTAAAGTTAAAAAAATAACAAGTTATTAGCCAGAATGAATTACCACTCCACATCTTAAAAAAAGTAGATAATTTTTATTTATGACTAATATGAGTTTACTAAAGAGGTCATTACAGTTTACAAAAATATTGCTTTTTCTACATCCATTTTCTCTAAGCTGCCTGCATGTTAGTACCCTCACAAAACGTTGAAGACAGTCCCTTTTCACACAAACTGTTTTACTTGTATTAATTATCAAGAAGAGTACACAGCACTGAACCTTGTGTACTGAGGGCAGGCAGTGTATATGGCAGACTTTTGATAAACTTGTCCAGATAATGCTGGATAAGTTCACTGGTGATGAGATATTGTATATAGGTTAAACCAGTTCCTACTTTAAAACACATCACACACACTGGGGCTATGGTCTATTACTGAGTCTGTAGGGGTTGTGGTCTCTTAGGTGTCACTGTGGATTATGATCTATAACTGGGTCGATAATACTGTGCAGGAATGTGGTACTTAAACTACATGGCAAAACCCTGCAATGAAGAGTTCATACAGAATCACATGAGCCTTCAATGCTGGAAAACATCTTGACAGACTTTCATTCAGTATATTCTGTCTTCAACATTAGTCATATAAGCAGAGATTTATCTAATGTGCATCTGAACTCATGGACCTAATTTGAGGCTACATCCTTTAGTAGCAGATAGCTGCAACAGGAGATGACTATGTCATTATTGTGATCTGTCATTTATTTAAATGGGACATCAGGATGCTTAGTAACAGCAATGCTTAAGGGGTGATGGTTCATGCCTCCACCGACCCCCAAAGCTTATCTGGAAAGCTAAAGAGAGCAAGAGAATGGACCCTGCAACAATGGACATCAAAAAATTGACAAATTTGGACTTAGACCTTGGCAGATTTGGAAGCAGCCTATGTTCAAAATCATAGTTTGCATTTTCAAACAGTCACAAAAGCCATTGATGAGGAAAAGGCAGTCCATGCAGGAACTCAAGATCCGGCTAAGGCACGACTTCATAATATACCACCGTGGGGTATCATTGAAAACTCATACATCATTAAATCGGGTTGAAAACTGAAAACACAATAACTTACAGAAGGGTTTCATCACAAGATGGGTCACAAACTGCTGGGTGACAGAACAAGTGGTGCGCCATGTGGGCTCCATGTCACAGTCACTCAGCTGTCACAAGTGGCTCACCACAGGCTCAGTTCTGGGCTCCATTTGTTTGACAAAGTTTGACAAACACACAGCAAACACAAACATAGCAGTGACAATACATGCACAGAACTGCAAGAAATACGTCTCAGACAGAACACATCTGACAGGGTCTCCACAGAAACTAAAGTTAATTGCAAAAATGCCATAGTCATACCCTTAAAAAAAAAAGCCAATGAATACTCCCAAAAAACAATTCAAAAAACAACACCCAAAAAGCTAGGCAATAGGTGGCAATCCACCAAGAAGTAGAGAAGAACCTTCAGGGGGACCCAAGTACCCAGGAAGTAAGCCATCTATGCTACTACAGTTGTAGCAATAAAGTAGTTAGGAAGACCCATCACATTGCTGAAGTCATCAGGAAGGTCTTCTCTCACCTCTCATCACTTCTCATCAGATTGAGTACAATGCCCCATTCAGAATAATGAGCCTAGGACCAATGCCACTCTCCCTACCTGCAGAGGCCACACTGCCAAAAGAGAGTTCCAAAACCAAAAAAGGTCAGGGTCACTGTCCTCCTGCCTCTCCCTGAAAGAACTCCCAGAAGAACTCCAGCTCTATTCCAGCGCTTGGGTGACCTCTGCCTAACAACAAGGCCATGTCAAACCCAAGATTTGATGATTTGATGAATATCACCAAAAAAAAGATCTCAGAGAGCCAGAAGGCAAGGAGGGCGGGACGACCTCGCGGCGCCATATTTTAATAGCTGGGACTGGGGATAGGGATAAATTCACCAAAGTGCTGTGGAATAAAAAAAAAATATGTGTGAGGCAGAGCAGGGCTGGCCTTGTTCAAGAGAAATTTCAACCAATGGATGGGAGATCAGATATACCCCCCAGGGATACACCCAGTGTCACTACCCTCTCGACAGAGGCAGCAAAATAATGGGTATAGTTCCCCATACTAAAGGGGTGGCGCGTAAGCAAAAAAAACTATGCTAGGCTTTGTAAAATAAATGCAGATAGCCTAGTAAGATGAACCCTGATGAACCTATGAACCTAAAAGAGATGAAGTTAACAGTTCAGCAGGATACGTTCAATTCATTTTAGATTTGCCAATTTAGAGAAGGTTGTTATTTTCCTAAATTGTAAAAGAAAATACATGAGGCTTAACCACCAATCTCTTACAGTTAAAAGTTTAGTCATACCTTTAGCCTTACCAATGTCAAATTCAGGAAGTTTGTATTTTGACATTTCATAACAGTGGATCTTAGTTATGTATTTTCCCTGGACCTGAAGCAATACCTTATTGCTTTTATATGACAAATCATAGGATTTAGTTTACTTTGTATAGGGAAAGTACAGTTCTTAGACCCTGACTGAAAATGTCCTAGACCCAAAAGGATACATGTGATGAGAAATTATGGGAACCTCAGTAAGAAATATGAAGCAAAGCCTTTTTAGTCTGGCAGCTAATTTATAGTGGTTATGTGATATATAGAAGACCAAGACCAATAGAAAAGGAAACAGGGAGATGTACATTAGTTAAAATACGTTGGAGATAGAATATAGCAGTTTGATATAAATTTGGCAATGGATCTTCATAAAAATAAAACAAGTAGGATAAAGGTCACTACTGCATTTCCATATATCTTTAAATGACACCCTGTCTTTGATCTTAACTCATTTCAAGTAACTAGACACTACCATGGTAAAAAGAAATACAACCAGACCTGATTCCTCTTTTAGAATTCTTTGAACTCTGCAGAATATTCTTTTCTAACAAGTAATTTGAGTTGAGTCTAATTCTTATAATTGGTACGTAATAGCAGATGATTTGTTTCCATGTTAAGTAAACTTTCAAAGTACATTTTTATTACTCAGGAATTCCAACAAAGACATCCTATTCACATATGGACAAGTGGGTGGAAAGACTGCTGTAGGACACTCTCCAGTTTCAGGGTTGTCTTGATGTTGAGAATATTGCAGAAAAATGAAACCAAGGATTGTGCAAGACTGGGCATAATTACACCTCAAATGTTGCTTTCACTTCTTCTGATAAGATATTTTAAGCAGCTACTAGCAAGCATGGTTTTAAGGAAAATGCAATTTACATCAGGCTGATCAACCGGGAATTGTGTGCAGTATAAAACTGCCTAACAGAACACTTTCATAATGTCTGAAGAGTAACAAACAGCTCACCTCTAATGCAAATTCGACTGAATGTCTTTTTTATAAATTATTTTACTTATTAATTATACTTCACAGATTGCAGAAGTAGCAGACCTGAACCAGCCAGCCAGCCTAGTTTCACCATGAAGCTGAGTTTTCTTTAGCCATCTCATTTAGAAGCAGAATGAATCCAAGCGTGTTAATTTATGCATTGTGGATAACACAGCAGACACATTCCTCTTTCATGCAGCTAATCTTAATGTTTTGAGTGACAGATGAATAATTCATGCAACAGAACACTCTCGAAAGTATGTTAAATGAGCATTTTTTAACCAGAATACAAACCTCTCTTTATTGCATTCCAAGCACATTAATTCCTTTTTTGTTTTTTTGTAAAAGCTTCTCTGGAACATTGTTTTTGTTGTATGTTAACTAGGTAGGTGGCTGGTCAAAGATTATTTTCTGATGTAAACTAGGTAGACAGACTATAGCATACATGCACAATAAAGCACAACATACAGTAAACTTAAAGTCATTTTACACAGCAAAACAATTTTATATACAGTTGGGGCTGCCTTGGACTTCGCTCAAAATGAATGTTAAAATTAACTCAGTATACTGGTCCTCTAAATGTTTTCTGCATTTGAACAACTGTCGGCTTAGTTCATTAAACGTTAAAAGATTACTTTTTTATAGATAAATGCTGCAGTAGTGCAAAATTCCTATGGAAATAAAACTTGCTTTTTGTCTAATTTAATTTGACCATCTGATTTGCACATCTTATGTGCGCTTACCAATATACCGTGCTTTATCTAACACTTATAATTACACTATCTTCCTTATAATGCAGGAACCACTTGCAAACATTTGTCAACAGTTCAAATTTCTTTTTATTTTATACAATACCTATGTGGCTATAATGGATATGGTTCAACGTTTTGTTCCCTATGTTGATGCTTACTGTGTATTTGTTGAGTATTTTCTCTCTCATATAACAAGATCATGGCTGAAAATTGGTTCTGGCCTGCTTACACTAGCAAATGAAAAGTAGATAAAACAAAAAATATACAGATTGTCTATGCAAACAGAAAACCTGCTTCAGTGTCTCATTTCTTTAAACATAGCACTTTAAGCTGGATATGAAAGTATGAAAACACCAAATATATGAAAAATGTGGGAAAAACAAATAACCAAAGTTTGTCCATAACAGTGGTCACCACTAGTGTGTATGACAACAAACTAGCTACATGTGGTGTGTGGAGAAGTTAGTCTAGAAAAATAATAAAGTGCTATCATATGGAGTTACAAGGTTATAGATTAAAAACATATTGCTGGTCATAAGGTTCCAGGTATTACTGCAGGATTAGAGATGTGAAAGCCCAGGTTAGCCATGCACTTCTATATATGCTGCAAAGTTATAGTGATTTGAAAGCTCTGGTTGGCTATAATGTTCCCAGTATAATAAGAGGTTATAATAATGTAAAAAGCCCTGTCTGGTCATGCAAATCCAGATATACCATAGGATTATGGAAATGAGAAAAACACTGTATGGCCATTCAGTTCCAGATGTACTACAGGGACTGTGTTAACCCTGTTGTGAGCAGCACTGGTTAGCTATGCAATTCCGGGTATACTACAGGTTTATATAAAAGTGAAAGGTCCTGTTCAGCCATGTCATTTCAGATAGTTCACAGTTATATAATGTGAAAAGCCTAGTAAATCACAAATTCCAGACAGACCTCATGATTACAGAATTTAAAAACGCCTGAATAGCCATTCATGAACTTGTACATAACATAAAAGTAACTTAATATGAATGAGGGTGATGCAGCACTTTTGCACCAGTTTACTGTAACCAAGGTTTTACTGAGTGAAGTAGCAGCAAGCTTAGGACAGTAATAAAAAAAAAATGCCAGTGTGTTATGTAGACAACAAGATGAGGACTGAGCAGTGGTTATGGAAATGACATGGGGAAGGTGATACAGGGACAAAGTACAAGGCAATGTATCCTTCTTGCTTATGCATTTGTATGCTTTGCCATATTATTAAACTGACAATTAACTTTTTAAATTATCCAGTTTGGGTAGAAAATGAGAGGTACAGAGTTGAATAACTAAGTAGCAATATTGTTTACCTATGCAATTTATCAACAGCAACACTGCTTGGGTCTATGAGTGTTTGAGGAAGTTATGTTGTTGAGGCTTTGTTGGATTCCCAAAACCATGGTGCTGGATCAGGAGTCATCTATGCATACCCAGTTTCAAATGGCTGGTAGATCATCCTATAGATTATTTTCAACCACAAAGAGGTTAGGATATGACTTAAGCAAGACAACAATATGTATCTACTCTTATCATGACCAGAGATTCTAATGGGTTATCAATGGAAAGGTCAATAATGTTGATGGAAAAATTGCAAGATCTACAACAAAGCCATAGGGTGCATTACTAACCAGTTTATTACAAAAAGGATCCCAGAACTCAACAAGGGCATTATATTGAAGTATAGGTCCAAAGTTTACATATTTAATTTTAAAATTAGCATAATATGATACCCAGAGTCCAAAGTCCTTCAGAGGGCTTAGTCATAAACTTCAATAATAATCCAACATATCTAGATGGATAAAGGTCTGACTTGAATTTGATTGCGGGCTGGGAACCTGATAGACCTGGCATGGAGAAGAGATGAATGAAGGTGCGTATCCTAGTCACCTCTATTTCAAGGGAGGTAAAAGTTGCATAAACTTGGGTGTTTTCCCAACACTAGATTCCCTGGTTTAAAATCTGATAATACCAATCCTCATTAAGAGCCATTGTGACTATAAGGTTGTTATATATCGAGGCAGGCTGCTTCACTCACACATGCCTATTACATCTCCCCATCATTTTGTCCATGCCATGCACATGCATGGACATATGGATGTAACACCTCAAACAAGTGTCTTCTATAAGCAGCAGGATTGGCTTTCAGGACCTCTCACCTCCCATATCATTTCCTTAGTCAATTGTTTTGGGGGCTGATAATCCCAGCCCAGTGAGGTTAATCTAGACTAACCCTGCATGGTTGCCCAGGAATGAGTCAAATAGTGACTAAGGAATGTAGCAGTCTAATAGTTGCAGAAGTATCATATTATAAAGCCACTACAGAAATTAAATAAAAATAACTAACTTAATAATAAATTTATAACTACAATTTCTATCCCTACACTTCTAGTATATTTAGGTAGTCCTTGTATAAGCTCAACATTGGGCTCAAACTACAGAGTTATATCTACTTTCCAGTGATATACATCATATTGCAGAGGCTAAGCAATGTTTATCTAATAAATAGTGATCTATAATACTGTGTGGAATTTTAATGTTTAATATTTCTGTTCTTTCATTCTTCCTGTATCCCAGCATTCCTTATTCTGGTTTCTTCTACTCAAAGCTGAAAAAGGAATTACTCTGAACTCAAAGAATAAGCAAGTTCTAAACACACAGTGTCCTCAATTTCTAAACAAAATTCAAAATATGGAGATACTGCCTACTCAAATCAAGGGAAATGTAAACATACTAACTAGATTATAAAAATCTTGTGCACTTGAACTGAAGCTGCCACAAGCATAAAATATTTCAGGTGTTCTGTTGGAACATGCAATTACTGATTACATTTGAAAGTGTTAGCAGATAATACTGAAATTAATTTAGTGGAACTTAAATGGTGATGTTCCTAAATATTTCTCCATTTTGGTTTTGTTCCTGCCATTGCATCCATTAACCATATAACCATTTGCAACATTTTTATATTTTTTCTTCTACCATATATACAAGTTCATA
This sequence comes from Protopterus annectens, assembly GCF_019279795.1. Lineage (NCBI taxonomy): Eukaryota > Metazoa > Chordata > Ceratodontiformes > Protopteridae > Protopterus > Protopterus annectens. The sequence continues at coordinate 764,877,290 of NC_056729.1, forward strand.
TTTAATTTACAAGAAAACAATGGGAAGACATATGTATGACTCCCAGGTGTGCAACAAAGTGCAGAAGGTTTAGGATCTTTGCTTGGAAGTGTTTGTATATGTATTTTTATGCCACTGGCAGACTTCAAAGAGCTTTTCCTCAGGTAGATAGCAAATGTTGGAGGTGTGATGCAGAAGAAAGATTTAACTAGGAACATATGTTTTGGGAGTGTAATGAGTTGGCAGATTGCAAAAATTCCCTACAGAGTGCTCTTATCACAATTATTGGGTGAGCAAATGGCTATAATTATGGATATGATTCTCTTGAGCTGGGATACAGGATCTGAATTCCCTAGACATAGTAAGACCTTAGTAACTTTAATTCTACTGGCTATCAAACAGCAGTTACAGGAAACTAGAAATCAAAGTCTATATCGACTGTATTTGAGGTACTCAGTATTATTAAAAAGATAGAACTGAAAAGGGATCTTTAGAAAAGGGAAGGAGCAAATTACATACAAGTAAATGGAAAGTGTGGGAACAATACATGCAGAATAAAGTTCAGGAGGAAGACTGAGGTTTAAGGGACGGCAGGAATTCAGCATTTTTTTGTAATGTTGGACTGATGATACTAGCAAAGAAAAATTATGCCATGATATTATATTGAAATGGAAACATGTTATTTTACTTTATTTATTTTATTTTACATTTGTTGACCAGGCTAGTCCAACTGGATACATGTCCATTTTCAGTGGAGGCACGGGGAGAAGAGTTCCACATTCAAGAAAAAGTTCAGAATTGTTTGTTTTCTTTTCTGTTAATGTACATTTCCCTATGTCTTTTTTCTCAATTATTTTTATTAAAGTTTACCTTCCAGATAACAATGAATAACATTTGAAATATATACAATTATATAATGAAAGGAACAACCTATAAAAAGGAATATTAAAAGACAACAAAAACAACTATTTACAAAGGTGTCTACTATACAACTAAACTAAAAGATATCAGAAACTAACATTAATTATTTAAGTATTAACAACTGTCTATGTAGCAGTAGTTTAAATTTCATCCAAGTATTGTAGGAATAGTTAACTCTGGATGTTCATGACTTGATTGTAATAAGTTCATATTGGTGTACCTTGGTTGTGATATTTATAAAATCTTTCTTAGTTGAAGCAGATTTTTTTTCCAATTCTTGGTAATAACCTTTCTTGCTATTATTAGGCTACTCCATAAAAGAGGGTATTTTATTCTCTTGACAAAAGCAGGGATTGGTATGTTAAATACAATTAAAGATTTAGTTAAAATAAATTTATCATTGAATAAAGCCTATAATAAATGCTGTCAATCAGCTTTGACATTTACTTACATCTCCAGCATCCTAACTTTTTGTACATTAATTCAACTCTATGTGGTATGATGAAAGTTCTATGAATGAATTTCAAGGAGAATAAGAATCTATATTAGAACATCGAAGTTTCAGAACTTCAAATGTTCTAATATCGACCGCTAGTAACTGAAAACTGATAACATCGAAAATTCAGAACAGCAAATTTTTTCCTAGGGAAAAAATATGCCGTTCCAAAACACATACACACAATACAAACACACCAAACAAACATCAATCCACACATATACACCTAAAATCTTACATCTAATCCTACACTAAACTGTACATACCCACTTACCTTAACCAAACCTTAACCCTAAGGTCCGTCACTATCGCACACAAACCTCACCCGCTCCTTAAGCCTAACTCACCTACCCTGTCCTAACCCTGACATCCACACATTCTCACACTTACTTGACCCGTGACCTAACCCTAACTCACCTAACCCGCCCTATCCCTCACGTTCACACAATCGCACACTTACCTGAACCCGACCTGTAACTTTCCACCACAGTGCTGAAAATAGCAAAGTGACAGGAACGGACAACCAAATTCTTTCCCTAGGAAAGAATTTGGTTTTCTGAAACTTCGCTATTTTCAGCTTTCGCTTATTAGGGGTCGATATTAGAACATTCAAAGTTCTGAAACTTCGATGTTCTAATATAGACCTGGAGAATAATCCCCATTTTACTGAGGAAGTTTGTTTTGATGAAAATAACATGAATTATTTATCATCTTCACTTGCATAACTATTGTTTATAAATCTGAAATAATCCCAATACTTTTCTCTGAAGTATTCTGTTTCATTTTTGACCACTCTATATTTTGGAGAGAAGTCCTTTCTCCAGTATGCTGTGTTGTATTAAAATAATTTGAAGATCAATAAGCTTAGGAACAGAGTTTCTTACTGTTGGTTGCATTAATTTAATGTTATATTCAACTGATTGTCTACAAATCTGGCTGTCGAACCACATTTCTTTTATTTAAATCAAATTTATTTATAAAATAATCTATAGTTTGCAGTTTTTCACTATCTCTTAACTGATGCCAATATACAATTTTTTTACTTTTCAGTGTAATAATTGTTGATAAATTAAATGTCTAAAACACAGGAAAAAAACTGTTGCAAAAACACAGACAGGCCTCCAAGGTATCCATAAACTCAGTAGAACTTTCGTACCTGTTGTAAATTTGTACTTTCGTACCAAAGAAACGAGCCGATAATCCACTGGTTAAAAATACAGAATTTATTTCCACAAACAGAAAGCTGGTAAAGTCTGATGAAGTTCTGTGGTTCAGGACGAAATCACTTAACAGCTTTCTGTTTGTGGAAATAAATTCTGTTTTATTAACCAGTGGATTATTGCCTCATTTCTTTGGTACGAAAATACAATTTTACAACAGGTACGATAAATTAAATGTACCGATATTATTTTGAGTGTAAGCTATAGGAAACAGTAAAAAAAATCATGATTTATATTCTGTATTCCTGTAAAGTTTCTAAAAGTGATCAGTATCATGGAAATAGAAAAATAATTGATTAATTTGTTTTTATTGTCTGAAAAAGTATCTGTTAATAGCCAATAAAGATTATTATTTAGTATTTTATGATAGTGTGAATTTGTCTGAGTAGATTTTAACCAAATGCTTTCTTGTATCACTTTCCATTTGTGCTTATAATTATTATTTAACCAAATTGTCTTTATAATCGATGCTAGAGAATATAATTCTAAGTTTGGCAATCAAATCCCACCCAAAGACCCATCTCTTATGTGATGATTTAAAGCTAATCTAGGTTTCTTGGGAAACCAAAGAAATCCCAGAATTAAAGAATTAAACTCATTTATACTATTTTAAGGGTAGGATAGAAATTGTATAAAATTGTTGGTAGTATAATCATTTTAATTAAGGAAAGTTTCTCTCCCATCATTACAAACTTGTTCCATTTATTAAGAAGATACTTTATAGAACTTAAACTATTATTATAACTAAAAGTTATTATTTTTTTAATATTATCTGTTAAGATTATCCCTAAATAGTTGTTTTTTTTATCCTGCACAATATATTTAGAAAATCTGTTCATCCATTTTATAAGTATTACAATTTATAGGTAACATTTTTGTTTTATTTTCATTAAAACTAAGTCCTGATTTCTGTTGCATTAAATACAGCAAAGAGAGAAAGATTTATATAATTCAGGGTCAAAAAGAATATAATCTGCAAACAGTTGAATTTTAGAATTTAAATTATTGTTTATCTGAATGCCTTTGATATCTAAAATTGGTCTTTTATAATTTGTAAATGGTTCCATAATTAAAGTAAAGAGCAATGTTGACAAATGACATTCTTGTTTAGTTCCTTTGGAAATTTTAATAGACTCTGAAGTAGATGAACCTATTTTTAAGTATGCCAAAGAATTTTCATAAAGAAGATTAATAAGTTGTAAAAAAAAAATAAAAAAATTACATTCCTCTAAAACTAAAAAAGCGTATTTTCTATTAACTGAATCAAAAGCACTAGTAATATCTAACCGTACTAATGTTAAGTTATCTTTCGTGTTATTAGCATAACCTATTATTGTTAGTATTCTTTTAATATTATCATAGGAATTCCTATTTATTATTAAATCAATTTGGTTATTTACTAGAAATGGTAAAAATTATTGTATTCTACAAGGATGGACAACCATAAATCTTTTATAATATATATTTAATAGTGAAAATGGCCTATATAAAGAACATTCTGTAGGGTCTTTATTTCTTTATTAACTTTTAAAATCGGGGGTATTTCCAAGAAAGTGAGACTTCTGTTAGACTTTTAACTATTGAAAAAACTTTGAGGAAAATACTCAAAGCATCTTTAGGTATTAATTTATGAAATATGGGTATTATACCGTCATTATGAGGAGCTTTATTAAGTTTTAGTTTATTAATTTGAGCTTTTAGCTCAGACATTAAAACATGCCTATCAACTAATTTCATCTGATCTTCTGAGAATTTCTTTTTAGTATAACTTTTAATAAAAGTTGTAATTACATCTTGTAAGTCCATTCTTGGATTATATTATTAATTTTATTGAAGTGAGTCCTAAATACTTTTAAAATTTCCTCTGTTTCAGTAACCTTTTTTATCATTATTTATTTATTTTTTTATTTTACAGTTTGTTTACCAGGATAGTCCATTGAGCCAAGAATAGCCTATTTTCAATGGAGTCCTGAGAAGAAAAGCTCCATGAACAACAATATAATATGAAGACAAAGCATTTACATTTATGTAATACTTGAAGAGTGATGGTATTACACAACATAACAAAAAAATCCACGACTGCAGTGAAAAAAGTCAAAAAAGTAAAAGGTAAAATTACACAAACACGCACACACACACACACACACACACACACACACACACACACACACACACACACACACACACACACACACACACACACACACATATATATATATACACACATAAATAAGTCAATTAAAATTAGATTTGTTACAATGTGAAATAACACAGGGTTGACATTACAGTTTACATTAAATCTTAGCAGAGTTAAAGTAGAATAGGGGGATACATGGTGTTAATTGTTGAATGTAAGAAGGGTGGGACAATAAGAAAAAAAGTAGAGCAAGAGTAGGATTAAATGAGAAAAATGAAGATGGTAGTAGTCAGAGAAGCTCAGTATGATGAAGAGAAGAGAGAAGTAAAGGAGTGTGAGAAATGGGAAAAAAGGTGAGTCATGTGGGATGAGAGCAGGAATATTCCCAGAAAGTTTTGAAATGGGAATGAAGCAGGGTCTTAAAGGTAGAGTGGTTGTCTGTAGTACAAATAAGAGGTGGCAGCAAGTTCCAGAGGTGAGCTAGGGAAAAGGATAGTAGGTGTTTGCCTGGAGGATGAGTAGCCTTGTGCAGTTCAAGCAAATTCTGGTTATTGGATCTTAGAAGTCTGTTGGGTAGATGCATTTTGAAGGAGGAGGCAAGGGAGGGGCAGATGAAGGGATTAAAGAGTTTATGGGTATGAGTAAGTTGAATGTAGGTAAGATGTTTGGGAAGTTTGAGCCAATTTAGTTTGTGTAGGGCATTACAGTGGTGGGAAGAGGATTTATAGTAGGTAGCAAAATTAGAAATTTTGTTATAACAGGATGATAGCTTTGTTTTTAGAGAAGATTGAATGTTGGTAAGAAGTGGGGCACCATATAGGAGAGAAGTAATGAGGAAGGTGTTAGAGAGTGCCAAACACTCCAAAGACCTCAACCTCATCACCACAATAAATAGAACCTGCTGGAGGGGCAGATTCCTAACCTAGAGACTTCCCATACTCTGGAATAAACTCCCCATTCATGTCAAGCAGAGCACTTCACTAGTATTCTTCAAGAAAAATCGGGATGAGTAGATGGGTAATAGGAAATTTACCCCAGGGATCATTTCACCAGCCTTGCTTGACATGGACACAAGGAACTAATGTCCAGCAGCAGGATGACTGGGAATATTCTTGGGCTAGGCTTATATTGCCATTTCCTCCTTCCTTAATACACCTACAGGCATACCCCAGGGTTCCATATTGGGTCCCATTTCAACATTTTCATAAATGACTTCCCCCAAAAGCTTCCTAGTGCTAAACTGATTCAATACACAGATGACACTATGATCATCTGCTCCACCACTTCCACCTCAATTCTCTTAAAACTAACTCATAATATTTTCTGTTATACCAAATGTTGGATGATAGATAACCATCTATCAGTCAACACATCAGAAACATCAATGCTCCAGGGCCATTAACCTAGTACTCACCTATGATCCTATGGGAGCAATATAGTCGATATGGTGGTAGAGAATGCCTAGTTTCTGGTGGGTTTTCTTTATATTGGTTAGTAAGTGGATATCAAATTGTAACTGCTCATCAATAAGGACTCCTAAAAGCTTTGCATAGGAGGCTACCTCAAGAAAGGTATTGTTTTGACTAGTAATGGAAAATTAGTTCTTGTCTATAATGGTACTTTTTGAAGTGGAAAAAATAACATAATTTTAGTTTTCTTGAATTGAGCGGTTTATTAGAATGGGTATGGGAAAGGTGATGGCATTAGCAGCAATTTTGAAGAAGTAAGGAAGGTCATCAGGGGCATTTGAGCATGGTTTCACTTTCAGAAGAAGTTTTTTAATGGTGGTGATAGGAATGGGTTTGGTAGTGAAGGAAATGGGTAGGGTGGTAGTGTTAGGGGAGGGAGAGATAGGAGGAGGTAGAAGTGAAGCTTTATTGGGGAAGGAAGTAGTTTGGCTATAGAATCAATAAAGAAGGAGTTAAACTGGGTTACAAAGGAGAGGTCTGGGACATTTGGGTCAGGGCAGGGGTTGTCTCTTTTGCCAGGATTGAGGAGGGTGGAGATGCCATTCCAGAATTTTTTGGGTTGGTCTTGTGGTTACTTTGAAGGGTGGAGAATTAGGATTTGCCGTTGGACACAACAAGTTTTTTTTACTTTGTTACGCAATAGCTGATATTCAGTCAGGGTGGTACGGGTTTTATTTTTCTGGTAATGTTTCCAGGCTTTGTCACAGAGATGCATGATGGTTGTAGTTTCTTTGCTTAACCATGGGACAGTTTTACTTTTAATTATTTTGGTTCTGGAGGGAGCAAGGATACTTAACAGGTCTAAGAATGTAGTATTAAAGTAGGTTATTGCATTATCTAGCGAGAGGGTTTTTAGAGGAATCCAGTTTGTGTGTTTTAGAGAGCTGGAGAAGGTTTCAGGTTTGAAGTTTTTGAGAGAGTGGGAGGAGATATAAGTGTGGGATAGTTGTAAGGAGGAAGAAAAGTGATGAGCAAAAGAGGGAAGATGATCACTAAGAGTGTCAGGTAGGATACTGCTGTCAGAGATGTATTGGGGTGGGAAACAAGAATCCAGGAAAGAGTAGTACTTGAGGAGAAGTGTTTCAAGGGCCTGGTAGTAGAGTTTATTAATTGTGAGTTGTATAAGTTTATGTTGTGTGGAGAAGTAGGAGATTGAATATCAGTCCAGTTAATATTAACATGACTGAGGATTATGTTCTCATTGGTAATGTTAGAGGCAACTAACGACTAATGTTAGAGGAGAACCAGGAGAGGATATCCTCAAGAATGGGGATATTGTCTCCTGGGAGAAATGTAAAGAGTGGCTATAAATATGTGTTTGTTTCTATTCATCTGGAGGAGGGCCAGGGTTAGTTCAGCATTGGTGAATTGGGGTATGGATTTGGTGAAGGGAATAACTGTAAGGGAGGAGGAGTTGAGAAGAGCTGCTTCATCACCTTTTTGAAGGTCCTGTCATTTCTAATTATATTGTAGTTGGGAGGAGTGATTTCGGGATCTTGTATGTGTGGCATTAACCAGTTTTCAGTAATGGATAGGATATCTGGGTGGTTATGTTGGGGCCAGGCATGGAAGTTTGGAATCTTGTTGCATAAGCTTCGAACATTCAATGTAGTGAAAAGGAGGGATTTGCAGGATGAGGATGGAGGGGGAAGGCATGGGTTTGAATGAAGAGAGGGAGGGAGATGGACCAGGATTTGAGTGAATGTCACCAGAGAGAAGGTTGGTAATAAGTTGATGAATATGGGAAAAGAGAAATTTAGAGTGCTTAGTGTCCTGTTTGAGAGTTGTGTGTTGTGTTATAGCAGTGCTGTTAGGGATTGGGGATGAGAGGCAGTGAACACGAATGAGTTTATAAGGGAGTAGGAGGTTGCTATTGAAGAAATAGAGATGAGGGAATATAGTGGTTGTGGGGTGTTTAACATATACGGGGTACATAGAAGTTATAGGAAAGGAGGAAGAGTGATTAGGAATAGGAGGACTGGTGAGAAGGTGAAGGTAGGTTAGAAAGAGAAGAAGAAGAGGAAGGAGTGCAAAGGGGGTGGGTTTTACAGGCATAATGGTGTTTGAGTATTGTGGTATTGGGGAAATTGTGGTAGAGTGGAGTGTAAAGCAGCTATGGGATTAGTCAAGCTAATTATAAAGTGGAAGATAGCTAAGGGGAGATGGGGAGGGATTGTGTGGATGGAGCTTATGAGCTTGTGATTGGATCTTTTGGGTGTGGGAGTGGTGCTATGGCTATAAGTGTGGACATTGAAAACAGATTGGTATTGAGGGAAAAAAAATCTTGTTTGTTAAGGTGTTGATGTCTTATAATGTCACATATTCAATGCTAGAAGTTATGTATGAAATGTTTGGGGTGTTTACCAGGTATGTTTTTATTGGGTAGTCACTTTTGTGTGTGGGCACAAATGTATTGTAGATAGCTAGCAATTTGTAATGAGAGGGGTTAGTTGTAATTACTACAGCAGATTGGGTGGTTTGAACTCTGGTGACTGTGGTTTGGTCAATTTTTAATTACAGGTATTTGGGGGTGGTTGGGATATAGGGACAGGGAGAGCAGCAGAGTGAACCCAAGCATAGTGAGAGTGAACAGAGTGGGATGAGCCAAGGTCCAAGCAAAGGCAAGTCTGTGTTTAAGAAAAAGAATCAGAATTGACCAAGAACTGCTGTGAAGCTGGAAGTCATTTCTTAACCATTTATCAGGTAGAGAATCGTCATAAACATGCATATGTAGGCTACTGTGTTCTCAATTAAATTAACAAACACATATAGCATTTAATCAGTTATCGATACTATTTGCTAACAGAAGGGAATAAAAGAGAAATGGAAGATGAGTATGTGTGTGTGTGTGGGGGGGGGGGCTACTTACAAGCCAAAGCAGAGTGCTCTCCAGGGAATAATGAATATTAACTCAAACAGGTAGACACATACATAACATTAACTTTAGCTGTTTGTGTTTGCAGACAGTTCAGACCCAGAGTGAACTTTTCATATAACAATATATCCACCGGTCAGGTTAAAGATAAAGGTGTTATTGCAGCTGATTACTTAGAGTAGTGTTAGGTCTAGGAAAGAAGAGTACAGAGAGGAGTAAGCACTGCTGAGATGGGAAAGAAACATTATAAAGACTACAAAACAAACTGTGTAAATAGCTACTGCATACAGGGACAGGAGAATATTATAACTGTTTTATATTATTAGATTCAATAAACATTTTTATTGTAGGAGCTAACTTATGTATGGATTTAGGATTTATAGAATAGTTATTTAGTTTAATATTCTCTAAATCAATCATAGTTTTATGATTTAATTGCTTTAAATATTTACTATTTAAGTTGTTCATTTCTCTTGTCAAGTTATTGTTCTCTTTTTTTCTAATTTTAACTTCTCATTTTTTTTCTTGTAAATCTACCAGTTCCTTGTCCCATTGCTTTTTCTTTAGAGTGTACCAGTTCATAGTTGTACCAAATAAATATGCTTTTAAAGCATCCAATATATAAATCTCTGAGGTATCATCTGTATAATTAATTTCAATAAAGCAATGAATTTCTTTATTAAAAATCTTTTATATCCTTCATGGAAATATTGTTATTAACATTTAGCATAATTACAAAAGTTATGGCATTGTGGTATGAAATTGGACAATAGACTAATTTAATCTTACCTAGTCTAGTAGTTAAATTAATCAAAACATAGACTCTACCTATTTTTGATTGTGATCTGTGTCCATTATATTGAGATGCCCAAAAACATGAATATATGAATGTTGTGAAATAAAGAACATAATGGATTGCATATGTATATTAGAACTTTTTGTTTTTTATTGATTATGTGCACTGAAATACTCCATCCACCAGGTTGGGCTATACCATTGTTTCTATTGGTCAGTGATCAATATAAATATTTGAGAGCAATCTGTGTTTTAAAGAGTTTCTTTTAATCCACTGAGGAAGGCTGGATAGCCGAAACCGGTCTGGATATATTTAATATGTCAATATAATAAAAGTACTATTTGGAATCTATTCTGGTGTCTGGTGTCGAGTATCGCATTTTGCTGGTCGTTGGTGTTTACATGATTATGGTCGGACCGTGCATGCCATCCTTGCGAGGCATCAAGTTTGGTTGTCATTTAGTGGCTTTGCTGGTGGTTCGCGATAGAGACACCGCATTTTCATAATAGGGGGATTTACAACCTCAGTTGTTATTTTTCTTACTTTGAAACAGTGGATATGCTTTGGACTACTTTGGGGAACGACTGAATTTGTTTCTAACTGAAACTTGAACAATTCTTTTGATTTTTGGGAAGGTCTATGGGACTATTGAATAAGGAAACCTTTTTTTGGCAAATTTTGGTTGCAATCCGAGACGTGGAGATAACGACAGGATTTTTCTTATCCTTGAACACTTATATGGTTAACTGGTTGGTGTCGACTATAATTGGGAATAACTTACATCTGTTCATAGGTTCATAGGTTCATAGGTTCATACTAGGCTATCTGCCCTAGGGCATTTATAAGCCTAGCCAGAGTGTGTTTGGCTTTCGCCACCCATTTTAAATTAATTTTGCTATGCCCTTTTTCGAGGTTAGTATACTGTGCCTCTGTCTAACAGTTACACAGAAGTGATACCCGGGGTAAACCTACGATCTCCCATCCACCCATCAAGATTCCTCTTGAAGAGAGTCAATGAGGGACTCTGCCTAACCTGGACTGGGATTTTATTCCAGAGTGAAGGGAGCCTCTGGGTTATGAATCTGTCCCTCCAGCATGTCCTATTTATTTCAGTGCTGAGGTTCAAGTCTCTCGAGAGCGTAGCTCGATGGGATTTGGATTTTCTGAGGTGCAGCATGTCCATTAATTCTGGGTTGGACTTGGCTTTATACGTCAGGCACAGATCGCCTCTGAGCAGGCGGTATGCCACTGAGTAGAGCTGGAGTTTCTTTAACCGGGCAGCATATGGCATCTGTTTGAGCCCTTTGATCCTCTTGGTGAGGTACTTTTGGGTTATGGGCCTGATGAGGGATGAGTAAAGAGGCACGATGACCTCCCCTGATCTAGATGTGAATCCCTTCATGATTAGGTGGGCTATATAAAATGTTCTTCTAACCACTTTGGCCACGTGGTTGTCCAATGAGAGATTGCTATCAACTTGGGTCCCCAGGTCCCTAATTACTTCTTCTGTACTTAATGGATTACCACCTATGTGGCAATTTGTGGGCACTTTGTTTTTGCCAAAGGGGATGACTATACACTTTTTGGCATTTAGCTTGAGGCCATGGCTCTGGCACCAGCTGTTTGTTTCTATGAGGCCCTTTTGGAGGATGCTTGTGTCAGCTGGTGAGTCGATTATGGCACCCAGTTTGCAGTCATCTGCAAACTTGGTCAGCCACAGTCCTTCCGTGTTGGCCTATACCTCTGAGAAATATATACCGAACAAGAGAGTTCCCAGGACTGAGCCTTGTGGGACGCCACTTGTAACTGGTTTGGAGTCTGACATGGCTCCAGCACCCAGTATTTACACTAACGGTGTTCGATCAATAAGGACTTACAAGGTACTGTGACTATAACTAATTTAGATTCTATATTTTCTAACAAATCATTGTGATTTTGGGACTATCGTCATTAACTGGCCTTGGGTTCTGTTGGACTACAACTACAGGAAAACTCGTATGTGGATATACATGGTGATAGACATTATCGGCTTAAGGATATAAGATTAAACAATTTGTAAAATTGTCAAATCTTATATAATAAAAACTTGTTTAGCATATTTGTTGGTACTTTCGCAAATGAGCTGGCATGTTTGAATATATCTGGGATATACCATATATATCCAATATATTAAGTCATCAACAGTAGGCCCTTGTGTTGTATACATTGGTGGAAAGCAGATGCTTTACCAGTCTTTTATTCATGAATCAGCATATTTGTGATGTGTAAGGACTCATATTGTTAGATTGGATTTTTGTATTAACATACATGTAGTCTATTTGACAGTATAAGACCACAAATGTTTAAAGTATAATAATATAAGATCATTATATATATGCAATAAGGGTTTCACAATTCTTGTAACAAGTTTGTTGGCACGGTTATACATATTGGATAATTGCAAACAGGAATAGGTTCTGCTTAAATATGGTATATGAGCTACAAATATACTAAAGCATTGACATAATCAGGTGCTATAACTTAGTATACCAGCACAACTCCTAAAGGTTATCCAATATATTAGCTCTGTTTGTTTTTTTTTGTAGCCCAATTACCTATATGAGCCTTATAGATATTCCATATTAGTTTTGATATGGGAATTCAGGAGTGATATGCCTATGATCTATACAGTTTGGGATTCAGTCATATGTGGTCATTTTTTAGAACTTTAGGAACCAATATAGATCTGTCAGTTATCATTACCTTATATATGGATAGTCTGGGTCTTTATGGTAATTTTTACTAGTGGATAGCTGTTCTTTGACCGATGCATTGACATTATTGATACACACCTCAACAGTTTATGATATTGTTAAACCCCTTTGTTTTCAGTGTGGGCCCTATTAATTTAGAATACTGGGACATTGACTGGAATTCACCACCTTTTGGATGATTCATTATTTTGCTAAGTGTTTATTACTGTTTTGATATACTATACAAACCATGGACCTGGAGCAGATTTTACATGGAATATGTGCTGATCGGCATGACATTGGAATTTATGGATTAAATGGCATACCAAGCAATAATCAAAATGGCTCCAACTTGGGTCTCACTAATGGATGTGATTCAGCCTTTAGTAAACTCAACAAAGGTTTAAAAAATTTGAGAGCTAATATTTGGCACTTAAAATTATTTAAGGCATATATTAACAAGGAAATCACTCCAAGAGGCTTAAGTGTGGTTACAACCTCTAGTCAGTAGGTCGGAGGACAGGCTGACTAGAGAATGGAACCTAGCTTTACAGCAGTCATCCATGGTGTTTGTAAAGATTCTTGCCTCTTATTACGAAAGGATGGTGGACACCAACTTAGCTGAAGTCAAAGCCTCTTGTGAGGAATGTAAACAGGATGAGTCCCAGCCTATATATGCCACTTCAGTAAATAAGCTTTCAAAAGATCTGGCTATTTTTGATAAACAAACTAAAGAAAGAAAAATTCGCAAATTTAACAGGGATTGCATTGATTATTAAAGGGGTCGCCCATTTGATACATTTAGATCTGTTAGATTTAATGACATTGGTCGAGGGACAGCAGGCATTAAGCCCAGGAAGAGACCCAGATCCATCCTAAAATCTACTGACAGATCCTTTGTCAGTACTTCAGGAGAGGAGTCCTCCTATACAGATAATGACAGCTGTAACTATCGCGAATCACCCAAAAGTAAAAAGTCAAATGCTATGCACCCTTTAGATATAGGAAAAGGCAACGGGGAGGTCACAAGCATAGACATGGGCATAAGATCAAACTCCATGGAGGGATTGATACAAACTTTGTTGAACTAATTGAACCAAGTTATCACAATGTACTGAATTTATCTGATGTACAACTCACTGATGCACAACAAACATTACTTAATAAAGGCCTTAGCTTTATCCCTGGTTTCTTTCCTGGTGAATATAGTATTGTTAATGATGTACTGTCTTTTTGTCGTAATCTTAATCTCAAACTGTTTTTTTCAGATAATATTTCTCAAAGATCACAGGAATTCAAATTTCTCAAATCTGATTTCCATCCCCTGATGAATAAACATGTCTCTATATTTCAACAGTCAGTATTAAGAGATTTTTCGCCATAGGGAATCATACATTCTGGGCCAAAACATCTCAACATTGGAAATGGTAGCCTTGGAAGAACTTAGGCACAATCATAATATTGCTATTCTGCCTGCAGACAAGGGAGGTGCAGTCGTGGTAATGAATATGGGGTACTACCTTAATGAGGGTAAGGGACAATTGGCAAACACTCGATGTTATATGCAGATGTCTATTGACCCTACTTATGTTTTTAAGAAAGAAATAGATACGTTTTTGAATCAAGCTGAACAAGAGGGTATTATTACCAAAAATATTGTCAAACATCTTACAGTTAAGGATCCGCAGAAGCAAATACTTTATCTTCTTCCCAAAATACATAAGTCTATTTCTAAATTCCCAGGTAGACCCATTGTATCTGGCATAGGTTCATTAACAGAACCTTTATCAGCTTTTTTAACACATTACCTTAAACCATTATTAACTTCAGTCAGAGCCCGATTACAGGATATGACATATTTCCTACAAATTATAGGAGATACACAATTGGAACAAGGGTGGTTAATGTGTACGTTAGATGTGAAATGATTATACACCAGCATACCGCATTGGGCTGGACTACAAGCCCTAAAATATTGGCTGGAAAGATCAGACCTGTATCCACCGGGTTTTAATACCTTATTAGTCTGCATGGCGGAACATGTGCTGAATAAAAATGTCTTCTATTTTCATGGAGAATGTTTTTGGCAACTACAAGGTACGTTAGGCACAGATCGCCTCTGAGCAGGCGGTATGCCACTGAGTAGAGCTGGAGTTTCTTTAACCGGGCAGCATATGGCATCTGTTTGAGCCCTTTGATCCTCTTGTTGAGGTACTTTTGGGGTCTTTCCAGTTGCTGCAGGTGTCTGGTAAGGTACATCCCAAAAGGGGCATTGTACTCAATTATGGGCCTGATTAGGGATGAGTAAAGAGGCACGATGACAGAGTGTATCAATCAAGGGTGTTCGCCAATTGTAGTAGTACATGGATTATTTACTTAGCGACGTGTCAATGTAAGGCATTCTATGTGGGCCAGACATCATGATCACTTAGGATACGCATGACAGAACATAAGAGTGATATCAGGAACAAAAAAGAAACCAACGCTTTATACAGCCATACCATCAAACATGGGAATGCTCATTTCATGTTTATGGTTATTGATAAAATCATGGGAGATAGAAGCAACCAACAAGGTTGGCACACTATTTTGAATCATAAAGAAAAATACTGGATTACCAAACTTGGAGGATTATTTCCACCGGGTCTCAATGACCATTTGTAAAATCACTATTATTATGTTGATCCTCAGTGACTATTAATTTTTAGTGGTGTTCAGGATTTAGTTATACCCATATGGTAATCAATAGGTCGTTTGGCATGGACTGTGGGTTATATGTCCAAGCAAACTACATAAGTCAAATACGGAATAATAAAAAATGGATTTTTCTATTTTTTGAGAATTGTTTGGGGACTACTTAGAATCCTATAACTATTATTCGCACATGTATATTGACATTATGTCTCGGATCTTATTTTCTATACTGTGTATTTAAGCTACAGTTATTATTATACATAGGATGATATTCATCTCAGTCACAACTAATTCAGTATACAGTGTTATCAATATCATGGAGCACATATTAAGGCAGATATATAATATATCAGACAGTTATAAGTAAATATGTCATGAACTGTCAGTTCATTTGACTTCAGAGCTTCATGTAGGTGGAATAGGTTCTTCTGAGTTATTGTATAAATACTTTATTCCATATGTATATTGTTTTTCATATATATATACATATATAAGATGTAGTTGTGTGTTTTATACACTGAATTAGTTTATACACATAATATGTTGGAATGTGAAAATAATATACACAGCTTAGATAAACAGGATATGCTAGTATCTTTTATATTCAAATTAAGGGTTATCCTACTTATGTTCTTTATTTGACAACATTCATATATTCATGTTTTTGGGCATCTTAGTATAATGGATTGCATATGTATATTACAACTATTTGTTTTTTATTGATTAAGATGTAACTATTATGTGCACTGAAATACTCCATCCACTAGGTCGGGCTATACCATTGTTTCTATTGGTCAGTGATCAATATAAATATTTGAGAGCAATCTGTGTTTTAAAGAGTTTCTTTTAATCCACTGAGGAAGGCTGGATAGCCGAAACCGGTCTGGAGATATTTAATATGTCAATATAATAAAAGTACTATTTGGAATCTATTCTGGTGTCTGGTGTCGAGTATCGTATTTTGCTGGTCGTTGGTGTTTACATCCTATAAATGAACTCACGAACCTTTGTTAAAATACAAGCTAGATATCTGTTGCTAGTTACAGTGGTCCAAATATTCTGAATCATCCACATGGCTTTGTATATATTACTGTCAAATCTCAGGGGAAACCCCCTTCAAACTGCTGCACTATCTGGTGATATTGTTTTCTTTCCATCCTGTCCTTCCCTTCCACTTCTCGTACCTTATCTACCAAAGATTTATTATATAATATGTCATGGAACCAATTATTTAAATCCACTAACAAACATTAAAATTTACTATTATCATAACAGATACATTATAAGGTGTATAAACTGGGCTTTAGGTGTACTTTCAATCATGTATTTGGGGTCTGGTAGCTTTGGAGCTTGCTGAATGAGCCAAAAATCATCCCTGTTTTTGAATTAATGTGCAGTCATGTCCTCAATGTAACATTCTATAGTTGCATCTATCACTCACCTCACACAAGAAAAGCAACACAGTGTCCATTAGATAGATAACTATGGAAGTGCACAGCAAAATGATAACCTTCATCATCTTATAATTAAAAAAGACATAATACACATTGGAAAGTTGGGAAGGGGAAAAGAGTAAGCAGAGGGAAACATACCGGGATAAGCATAGTGTATAAAAGTTGAAGGACTGGAAGAGCACATTTTTATGAAAAAGAGAGGTCATTTTTCATATATAGTATATACAGGTGTATGGAGAAATTAGTAAAGGAAGCCAGTGGGTAGGGTAGAAGTAGAACAGGGCATAATGGGGTTAGACTGGCAAACATAAAACACAAACTCAGACATAGGGTTAATATAAACACAAAGGTTGTGAGGACAGTTAAACAGATGTGGACAAATGACAACGGAAATGATGGACAGTGAATAAGGAATGGGAAATCACACATAAGGAAGATAAAACACATTTCTTTGGGATATTCATTGGACAGGGATATTTGTTGTGGCAATGTGGCTTCCCTCTTAAGTCTATCCCCATTTAATCCATGTCAGAAGCATGATGGATGGTATTTGCATATCCACCCAAACTATGGCAAATCCCACTCCCTACAACAGCATGTGAAATGCATTGGAGAGGACTGGACTCACATAGCAATGACTGCTGCTCAATTTAGCTTGGTTTGCTGTGGCATGTGGCCTAACCCCACTTTTATGCAGCTGACATATGGAGGATGGCAATGCTATGAGAAGTGCCTACTAGAAGCAGTTACTGCATTGAACCCATAAACAGTTCATCTTCTAATCCGCACACATCCCAGCCTGACTTCTGCCTTTCTCCATGCTTAGCTTCTCCACAAGCCAGGACACACAAATTGACCACCCTCACACTGTTCCCAAACCCTCTCCCCATGAAAGCTGAACAGGCTGCACCTAGTAATTTTTCCATGTCAGTGCCAACTCCAATAGGTACTGCAGCTAAGAATAGAGCTCCAAGGACTCGGTATAGTCAGGACTTTATTTGTCTATGTCATGGAGCTGTCTGGGTCCTGTCATGGCTGGATCCAAATCAGCACAGGCAGCAGCAAATCAAGACATTGATCACATGAATGGCTGGGTTAAAGGTCTGTTTGGTCTTCTGGTGACCTGAATGCTGGAGATTGCAAGTCATGTGACTCCACAAGCCATGTTGCTCAGACAGACTATGCCTCTCATGCCTATGAAAAGGTCAGAATGCAGGGAGGCTGGATACAGACTAAAGCTAGACTGCACTGACCACTGGAAGAAGACAGCATTTATTTTACCTATGGGCACACAGCCTGCTACATATTTGTAGGTTTGATCCAGGTCATTGCAAGTGGCACTTTCTGGTTCAGTATCTGAGATGCTTCATCAGACTGCATGTGCACATTCACAGAGTTATACTTATTCCCAGTTATGTGTAGCCATAAGACATTCCACCTCTACTCATGGCTGATAACCACTGTATGCGCTACAATGTCCATCAAGATCAAAACACAGTATGTCCAACAAGGTTAGTGTTGATGGTCCTGTAGTTTTACCTCTTCCTCCCACATACTACATTAAGGCCTGGCTCCACAAGCCGACATAGTGAACAACACCAATGGTCATGATATGGCAGCTTGACCTCCATCATAGAATAATGTAATCCTTGACTGCCCACAACATCCCTGTATATGTGGCTACCATGTACACCTCCTATGATCTTAGCCCATCTCACAGTATTTTTGTCATCTGTCGCTGTCTCCCCAGTGATCATGACTATACTTTGAAATCTCCTAGCATGAGTAGGTCTGCAGATATCTGATGCACAGAGTGGCCACTCCATTTACTGATTTGTACATCCTGGTTGTGATAATGCACACATCAAATTATTCTCTTACATGTGTGCCCATAGCACACTCACCCAGTGCTAGCTTTAGCAATTCCAGGAACCAAATGAGACCATTTTTGTGGGAGAACTCAGCTGTCCCGCCCACCCATTTTGCATTACAACCTTTCTTCCACTTGCTGGCTTCCAGGACATAAGAATATTTCATATGAGGTATCAAGAATATATGCTAGCAGTGTACATTAAATTAAACAATAGGTTTATTTATTAGCTTATATTTTGCCAAAAGACACATTAAAACAGAATTAAACTACTGGACTCCTGCATTACTCCCGTTGCGAACGTCTCCTGTAGTTCCTCTCTTATGGTTTGCTTAACTGCCTTAGTCACACTATAAAAGGGCTATTTGATGGCTCACTGAGGTTCTGTGTCTTTTTGGCGCTTTATCAGGTAGGTGCACCCTGTCTTATCAGCAAGTGTGTCCACAAATTCCTGTAATGCTGCCTGGAACGCTTAAATCTGTGTAGGAGATAACTATACACTTCCCCATTATCTCTACCCCACATTTCTTTTCGTTTCTTTTTTTTTTTTTTAATTTTCTCTCTTTTTTGTCTCCCTCCTTTCTGTACTTCCCCTCATTTGAATCATACCTTACTTTCATTCCCATCCCATGCTCATCATTAATATATTCTGTGAATACTTTGCATATTATTCTCTGCACAGAAATATTATGCTGTATGATGTTATAGCAGTGTGCAGGCGTTCTTCATACCTATTTTACTGAATGAGTTCATGTATCACATCTCTTTATGTTTGTACCTATTCTTGCTACATATTATCCTGGACTATACTTTTCTACATGCTTGCTCTCACATTGCTATTCATACAATGATATTCAGTAAAGTTTATTTTGTCTTTTGTGGCATTATTGCAGTGCTCACCCTGAAAATAGTCTTTAAATGGATCAGTGCTCTACTTTGGTTAACAAACTTTACATAAATAACTATATATTCATCTACAAAACAATTCTTGCTTCACTTATTCTTACTGTAATACCTCCTTTCGCAACATTTCTCACGGATATCATCAACTTTATTCTCACTCTATTACATCTAGAAGCTATGCAAATATTAGCACTTTACTCTATTACTTCTACAAGCTATGTAAATATCTATACTTTACTCTCTTACTTCTACAAGGTATGTAAATATTAATACTTTATTACTTCTACAAGCTATGTAAATATTTGTACTTTATCACTTCTACAAGCTATATAAATATTTGTACTATATTACTTCAACAAGCTATGTACATTTGTACTTTATTACTTCTACAAGCTATGTAATATCTGTACTTTATCAGTTCTACAAGGTATATAGATATCTGTACTTTATTACTTCTACAAGCTATGTAATATCTGTACTTTATCAGTTCTACAAGGTATATAGATATCTGTACTTTATTACTTCTACAAGCTATGTAATATCTGTACTTTATCAGTTCTACAAGGTATATAGATATCTGTACTTTATTACTTCTACAAGCTATGTAATATCTGTACTTTATCAGTTCTACAAGGTATATAGATATCTGTACTTTATTACTTCTACAAGCTATGTAATATCTGTACTTTATCAGTTCTACAAGGTATATAGATATCTGTACTTTATTACTTCTACAAGCTATGTAATATCTGTACTTTATCAGTTCTACAAGGTATATATATATCTGTACTTTATTACTTCTACAAGCTATGTAAATATTTCTACTTTATTACTTGTACAAGATACGTAACTATTTGTACTTTATTACATCTACATGCTATGCAAATATTTGTTCTTTATTACATTTACAAGTTATGCAATATTTGTACTTTATTACTTCTGCAAGCTATACAAACATTTGTGCTTTACTCTATTACTTCTACAAGCTATATACATATTTGTACCTTACTCTTACTTCTACAAGCTGTGTAAATATTTATACTTTACTATATTACTTCTACAAGCTATATACATATTTGTACCTTACTCTTACTTCTACAAGCTGTGTAAATATTTATACTTTACTATATTACTTCTACAAGCTATATACATATTTGTACCTTACTCTTACTTCTACAAGCTGTGTAAATATTTATACTTTACTATATTACTTCTACAAGCTATATACATATTTGTACCTTACTCTTACTTCTACAAGCTGTGTAAATATTTATACTTTACTCTATTACTTCTACAAGCTAACAACTGCATATTATCATTGTCACTTGCTGCTTGACTACTTTGTACACAATGTATCACTTTTACAAAAATGCTGCTACCTCTGTATGTTAACAATCACTAATATGTTAAATTTGTATTGTGCATGTTCTAATTGGACTTGTTAATTTTGTATGTATTACTCTGGAGCTTTTCTCCTCAGATCTCCACTGAAAATAGGTTGCCAGCCCAGTTGGACCAACCCAATTAAAAAATGTCAAATAAATAATAAATAAATAAATAAATAAATAACTATAAAAAAATAATTTTGTAAGATACATACTCTATATTTAGAAGGTGCTGCAGACAACACCAAGCAGACCATGCAACTGAGAAGCAACCTCATTCTGAAACATGAAATCTAATAAAATCTTTTGACTCATCACGGTTCCCAGTCCTTGCCTAATGTCTGGGATGCCAGGAACTCATGGACAAATGATTCAGTAGAGCTGCACTTAATGGTTGTAGGAAGAGTGGAGGTCCAAAAAGAATATGAAAAAAATGTATAACCTCGATTTTACATTCTTATCTCATATTACCCCTTTCTTCCATCATGGGCTTCCAATCACCTCATGCACTTACTCTGAATGAATGGCTATAGTTCTTTACACAATTAATTTCTATATCTTGATACAGTCAAGACATTTCCACAAAACAACAAAAAACTGTTGAACTTCGTCAGAATTCTCAACAACAGTAATAATAGTAATCAATCTCAGGCTTCTCCATAGGAATGAAACTGTTCACACATCACCTCAGTTTTTCTGGAAGTTTATTTTTATGTATTTATTATTTGTTAAACTGGGTAAGTAGATGAATACATGCAGATAATTTTCAGCCATTTCAAAGGACACAATGTTGGAAGTAAGGACCGCATGCTTGAATGATTTAGACTAGTGACTAAACATCACATTGTGGCAGGTGGGAGAAAATCAGAATGTCTTAAGGGAATCCACCTTGATTAGGGAGAACATGCAAAACACCACAGCTTATTCAACTTTCTACAAAATTCTCCCTCCAACACTCTTCACCATTCTAGACCAACCATTTTGTAGCTTTTAATATCTGCTTGTCCCCTTTTCTGTGATACTCTGACTGTCTGATAACACTGTAGTGCATTCATAGGTCAGACTGGTTCTGTTACAGTTTTTTCCATTTTCAGCCAAGTGAAGTGTTTTTCTGTTTACTTCTGCCTCCCACCACTTAATACACACACACCTCATTTTTAAAATGTTTCACTTCTCAGGATAATTTTGCTGCTATCCATGACTGCACCAAGTATTTCTCTGTCTTACTGTCAAATTGGTAATATTCTGTTACAACTCTTATTGTTTTGAAGTTACCTCACATCACCGAATCTGGTATTTTTTTATGCATGCTTGAGTCTGTTTTCATATTCTCAGAGACTATTCCACAGTTATCTGTTGTAACTCTTTTTATTAGCAACCAATCATAAACACCATGTCAGGAAGAGAAGCAAAAGAAAACATAATACCTCTCATCAGTCTTTAAGTTAAACCTGATTTTATTATCTTCTGAAACACTAACTGGAGTGGTACACAAAACCAGATGGTTAACCCAGCCAACTTTGGGATGAAAACCCTGTTGAATATTCAGTAACAGCAGCTGACTACTGTGGGGACCAGAGCAGCTAACAACAGGCATGAAGCAGCATTTAGTAATAATACTAGATCAGGCAGTAGTGCAGTGCGTGATGGGAAGTGTTCTCTGTGCCACCTACCAAGGCTTGTAACTACTAAAGAATAAGGCAACCAGTAAGATTATGTCTTGCATTTTACTGTACTGTCTCTCAGCCAAATCCCTGGGTTATGTAGGGCATAATGACTCTCTCATAGCCTAATGCAGGATCCCCTAAGTGAGCAGGGGGACTATTGGGTCAAATAGGCCCAGTTAGTCTAAGGCTCGCCCTGTCCACCTCTGCCTCAGCTGTGCTACTACTGCCGCATGCTTCTCACCTGTACCTCCATGGTTGGTACAACTGTTAAGGAATGTCCTGCGGCAATGTTGTATGGCCATTCAAGCTGTTTAGACAGTGTCATGATTTGCAGCACTGCACACACACTACAGAAATATTGCACACAGATTTAAGGACTGTTGTAGTGCCCCTTCTGTGTTTGAGCAAAAGAAGCACCACTTAAGTAGGCTGAGCATCTGTTCTACTAAATTAAGTATGCATTATATGGCATTTTCTGCATAGTTTGGTGATGTGAATGGGGGTCATCAGTCAGGCCTCTAGGGCATATCTGACACCCCCTGTAGCATACAGCAAACAACATATGTGGCCTTTTCCTTCACTGCATGGTATATGGATGCATAGACCTGTTCATCTAGTCTGAATATGCAGCAACCAGATATACCATCCTGTGGGAAACTCACTCACAGATAATTTTCATATAGGACAGATGTTTTCCAAATCTGAGACTTATGGAAACTACTTGGGTGGTATGTAAACATATTATAAGTAATGCCCTGTGCATTACAGACCACCTAGCAGATAAGAAAGTGGAAACATTTCACACTCTCATAACTCATATCACAGTCTCACTGGGCCATCTGGCTCTTGTTGGTAATGCTTTTTCAATCTATGTTTAGCAGGACATTCGGAAAATTGTCAATATTGTAAAATGGCCACATTGTGTTGGTTCTCTCCTATGCTGCCTAGGAGACCAGGTACACTCCTCCACAAGTTGCAGCATAATGTTGAGAAACTGGTTCAGAGTTTGTGAGGCAGATGCCTTTGATATTGTTCAAATATCTCAGTAGCAAAGGTGGTTAATGCCTTACTTTTCCTAGTATTCACGAGTGGACATAACATGCATCTTTTTTATTCTACTTATGACCACTGCAGTTTGTCAATGCTCTTTACAGTCCCACTGTCCAGATCAAGGGTCCACAATGCACTGGTCACTTAGCTGGTGTTGTCAGGTGATATTGATGTGGCTTATTGTGACAGGCAACATTGGGGCACTGTCTCCAGTGGCAGCCATTAACGTATAATGATAAGCTATAGTGGCTCCTAATGCAAGCATAATTTTCCATACATACTCCTTGATTTTCCGTGTAAAAAAACTGTGGAGCACTGCAAAGCAGCACACCTACTTAATACTGTTCTGAACTGGTCCACCATTTTTGTTGTTATCATGTGCATTCCACATATGTTTAATTTTTATGGATTTCCTCATTTCCATGTTATTGTGCAAATGTATTTATGCTAGGCTCTCATTTTACATGCCAGGAGTAGCTTTTCAACTTTGAGGATATTAACATCAGAAATTGTGGCCAGCCTACAGTTTACAAGTCTGTCTTAAATAATGTGCATACTCATGTTATTATTATCGTTTTTGGTCTTCTCTCTATAAGTACAAGTGCAGCTTAAACTCATATGTTGGAGGTAATGTAATGTATTTTTCAAGTACTTCAGGAAATGTGAATGGGAAAACTGTGGCTGTGATATGGTATCCATAAGCAATGTGAATAATGAATCAGTTGTGGATATTTGCAGAAAAGATCTACAAACTTTACTTGCAGAAAAAAATGTGCAAACTTTAGAATAAGCAAATGCATAGAATTATGAATGCAAGGGTAAACATCTCTTATATACCTACAAAACCAATAACTGCTATCAGAAGTGAAATCAAATTCCATCCGATAATTGACAGATCTGGTTAACTTCTACCTTATGCAGACTCAAGGAGAACACAACTAATCCTCTAGCAGTTAAGCCAAGCAAATTGTTAGCATGTGGACACATGCTTGATCTATGTTAACAGACTGTGGTGGCACCAAATCACAAAGCGTAGTCAGATCAGACCCAAACACATTTAGCTCTGTCAGCCTGAATGGTACTTAAAGGAAAATCAAGGCACTGCACAAAATGTCACTCGTTCAACGTGCTGCAGAGAATCTGTTTCTGCTGCTTTCCATACGCTTCCCTGAGCTGCAACTAGCTGAGGCTTCAACAACATGAACAGAAATAGTCTAAGCTTCAACTCATTAAAGTGCCTTTAAAAAGCATCATTTGCTGGGGAAATTCCCTCATCCTTCCTTAAATATACAAAGTCCATTGTCGCATAATCTTAGAGAAAACAGAATAAAACCCACACATTGTCTCACTTTTGGTTTCTTCATGTGAAACACAGATCAATGATCGTGATATCAGCAAGCTGAAACTAACAAGTTGGAACCTAGAAAATGTGCCGAGTGAATTCTATTACAATGAGTTAAAATCCTATCTAGTTATCACATAAAGAAGTGCAGTGGAATGACTTCTGCTAGATATGATGCAGTATGGGTTTGTCAGGATGAGATATTACCTTCTGAATATTGTGTTAGACTTTGAAGAGAGAATAACAGCTTTTCATGAAGGACTTCCAATACATGCTACCTATTTTGTTCTTACCAAGCAGGTTATCACTTAAATAAAATCATTAAAGTTAGGCCATATATACTTGTAAGAGTATAACACTGGTTAAGCAACATGACACAACACATCAGAGTAGTTTGGTTACCTGATTCTCCTGAAGGGAGTTTCCATTGTTGTTGCACATAGCTCTGCACTTAGACCTCCTCTTTTCTTAACTGTTCTCAGATAAAAATTGGGAAATGGGGTCTGCATAACCAAATATATTAATGACTGTCAACTGTGTGACAAATTAATTTCAATAAAATGCAGCATCATAAGACTTTGATAAAAGGGCATTACTTTATGATTGTAAAACAAGCTCTGTCACTAAGGATCTGCAGATAATATATATATCAGAAAATAACACATGGTATGGTATTACATAAGTCAAGCTTCCTGAAGGCCAACAGGCTGTAAACTTGGCAATCAAGCTTCTGAGTTTATCAGCCTATAAACGTATGAACTTATAGCAGATTTAAGAATGACAGTCCTTTAATTAGTAGATTTATTACTTGTCTCTTGCTTTAAGTGGATGCCATATTAGCTGTACTACAGGCTAGGGCATGCATCCAGTTTTGCAAGATGGTAAAGCATTTGTCTGGTAATGATTTGTTCATTTTATAAGCATTTTATTATAATCCTTAAATATATGTTGTCTGGAATATGTCTTTCATCTGCACATAATACCTGTAGGTCTCCTTGAATGCTGTCAATTATGGTTATTAATTATATTGCAAAATCAATTATTTGTATAAATTGGCTGCCAGGATCTCTTGTGGTTTATTTAATGTTTCTATTTTTGCAGATATCAAATGCCATATATGTCTTGTTGTGTGCCAGTGCCACACAGAGTATGTTTCAGCTTCTACGGAGTTACATGTACAATGTTTGCATCAAAATGATTACACAGCATATTTAGATTTTAAGATTAAGTTCTGAATATCTGAAACATCTTGTGACTGCATGTTTATTAATGCCCTTAACCACATTTATTAATACTTTAATCTGTCATTAAAACAGTAAAAGTAGTACATGGAGTACTTCTAAGCAACCAGCAAAAGTTAATATGTATAAATATATATATTAGGCAGGATGTTAGGAATTTTATTTATATATTAGACAGGATTTAGGAATTTTATTATCAGCCATTACTGAGGACAGCTACAAGGTGTTCTTTCAAAGAAAGTTTATGATGCTATGACCTGGAATGACTTGAATAATGTCAGGCGATCTCTGTCTAACGTACAGAGCCATGTCCAACGCAGAATTGTTGAACATACTCCATCTTAGCAAAACCAAATCTACTCGAGCTACATGCTCTAGGGATATAAACCTCAACACAACAATGAATAGAACATGCTGGAGGGATAGATTCCCTTCGCAGAGACTTCCCTTACTATGGAACAGGGTCCCGATCTACATAAGACAGAGCCTCTCACTATCACTCTTCAAGAGGAACCTTGATGAGTGGATGGGTAACAGAAAGTTCACACCAGGGATCACATCAACAGCACTAATAGGTAGGGGCCAAGGGTACTAGCTGCTAGTACAAGGGTCTAGGGAACTACTAAAGGGGCGGTGAATACCGCACAACGTGGCTGGGCTAATATATGCCTTCGGGCAGATAGCCCAGTACCAACCTATGAACCTATGAACCTATAAGTGAAAAGGGTACCCAGACCAGCCAACCTACATGAATAATAAATGCATATACACACACACACACACACACACACACACACACACACACACACACACACACACACACACACACACACACATAAATAAATAAATAAATACATACATACATACATAATAAATGCATAAATAAAACTATGTTTGGACTAACTGTCCAAGACTGTGGAGAATGTCACTGGCAAAGATGAATTCCTCTTTTAGGGTTTAATGTTCTAGGACTGGGGAGCAAATGATTGTAATAGATATACTGCTATTCATGAAGTGACCAGTTTTGCTGTTTATGATGATTATGTGGTAGGAATGGTTATATGGAATAAATGTTGTGTTCAATAGTAAATCTCTCTAACCTATTTTTGTTATCAATCATTTGAAGGTATAGCTAAGTAGTGCTAATGTAAGCTGTCTCTTGTAGTTGTAGTCATCTCCAGTTTAATACTGTTTTTGCAAAGGTTTACAAAGGTTTTAATGAAAAATGCTCAACATATATGAATAAACAGGTGGCAAGTGGAACAGAAAGCACTAAACTCAATTTTACTGCCACTTTGACTGCCAGCAGGCACTCAGTATTATTGTCATTTGGTGGTTAGTACTTGTACTGGCATTTTTATTCCCTCTCTCTTTTTAATTGTGGTATTTGAGCAGCCTTAAAGGAAATACAAATATAACAGGAACATTTGGCATGTTATGTCATGGATGTTTCTGATATTCAAATAAGCAGTTAGTGACAAGCATCAATGCTATGGTTTGCTAATAGCCTTCAGCCTCACTTACCTACTGTGTGACTCTGGGCAATTCACTTAAACAGTGTACCCAGGCTAAATCTGAAACTGGACATGTGGACGTGTGGCTCTACCTTGGTTAACAAATAACTAAATAAAAGAACTGACCTGCAGTTATGAAAATGCTAATGTTACCATAGTTCAGATTCTGTCATTAGGAGGATGTATTAACAAACTCAGTCTAACAGAATTAAATAATGTTTTACTTCATTAAGCTGTAGAGAATAAACTATGATAGTTAAATTGAAATAACTGTAATCACTATTTCTTGCATCCATTCTATTGTGCACTGATAAATAGGAAGTAGATGCCAAACTATGTTGCATTACACATTAAAATAAAGTCATAATAATCCATAATGTGCACACAATCCATTTTTATGGGCAACCTGGGAGCAATGTTGGGCTATGTGCTTTGCTCAGGGTCACAGAGTATCAAATGAAGGCTGATGAAATTAATCCTGTACCATAGGAGCTATAGCTCACAGCCTTAACCCTCTCATCAACTGCCAGATACAGGTTTCTTTCATTCACGTGTGTGATGCACACTATGTTACTAATAATAAAGAGACAACCAAGGTAAAAATCAACTATTTTCTATATGTGATGACTAAAACATGTCTCCTTAGAACAGCATAAAACAGGGAGTGGAACGCAGTCTCTAAGTACCTGTAATTCTTGTGGCTGTCTTCATGAGCTTGGAACCAAAGCAGGAAAGCTGTGTACTTACTTTCTGAAGTACAAGAGGCTTTATGACAAAGACAAATGTGATTAATAGCACTGCTTAAATTAATCGAGCATGAGAAATTATATAAGAATCAGTGAAATAAGTGGAGTTTCAATAATAAAAGACAACAAATCAAGGATATCATGAAACAGACATTCTTCTAATTCTGTATTCTATGCAGCAAGGAATTGAATACCGCAATTGTTTCATAGGGATTAAAAACAAAGATGGGGAAGAATATATCCATGGCAGCTTAAATTACTCAAAATTAAATTTGTGAATTAATATTGAAGAAGACAGAGCCTTAGTTGGCATTTATAGAAAACAATTCCAACAGACACACACACACACACACACACACACACACACACACACACACACACACACACACACACACACACACACACACACACACACACACACACACACACACACACACACACACACACACACACACACACACATATCCCACCCCCACACACAAAGCATATGCATTTCTGCTGTGTAATGTGACATCAAAGGTGGAACACCATGAAGCATATTGATCTGCTCAAATGGGGGTAGCTGATTAGTGTAGTGACTGTATGTGTCTAGATCAATCTGTGACACAGAGTGGTAGAATAACATTGATATATGTATCATATAAGTAATCACAGCACATACACATCCCATTGACCTCATGATAACAAGTTGTGTACACCTATAGCCAAATAGCCATTAGAGGACGTCTTCCATTACCTGACACACCAATGCATCTGACTGCAGTATACATAAGAGCATTGGTGGCTTTGGTCATGTGTCCTATGGCAGATTGGCAGAAACATTGTGTTAAAGGAGGATATATACACATGTGAATACCATTATGATGCATAAAATGGGATGGTAAAGGAGTGGATAATGAAATATATATTAAGTAGGAGTACAGCAAGCCGATATAGACACAGAAAGAACATACATAAAAGAGTTAACAGGATGGGGTGAGGCAGATTTCTGAGGATAGTTAAGTTTTTCATATATAAAAAGGGGATGAGAGAAGAGAAATACAGGAAACAGGAAAATCGGGCAGATAAGTGTGCAGGAGGAAACAGACAAATACAAAGCAGGACAAGCAGGGGTTGATCGATAGGTAAATATAAGATGGATAGAGAGAAATAGATGGGCAAATAATGAACACACAATATATAGGTCAACACAGAATAGAAAGGGGGAGCACAAGTATGTGGATAGGATGGAGTGTAATCAGCATGTGGGCAGTTAGCTTACCTTGAAGAGAACTATGCTAACACATCACCAGCAGAACAATCCACTGTGGCCTCTTCTCATAGCCTCACTGTATGGACCAGCCTGGAGAGTGAATCAAATATTGCTCCAGCAATTCCATTAAGCTGACCTAAGTGTCCAGGTCTGTTTCATCCAACAACTCTACCACTTGTAGTGGCAGTTGGGTAATAACAGATATTGGAGCCAGGCTGCCTGCTGGAGAGAGGACATAGCCATCTTTCTACAGCTACAGACTCAGCAAAAGTAGGCTGTGGCTGACACAACTGCTCCACACTTCAGCTTCTGGAGTTGGAAAGTAGAGACAAAATGTGAATGGCACCATGAATTAATTAGTCAAGTAGGTGAAATGGGCTTATACCACTCAAAAGCATGTCAGTAACATAACTGTGCCCTATTGCCAGTTTAAGCAGCCTCTTATACATCCCACATGGTTAGCTTCCTGTTCTGCTCATGCTAGTGACAGAAAGGGGAATATTATTGAACTGTGATAGATGGAGAAAAAAGTGTCATCTAGGGGAATGGCTTGGCCTGAGAAAAATGACTGCATATTTCAATTTCTTTCCCCACTTACTCAGAGATTTTGCTATAATACAAATAGAAACAAAAGAGTAAGCCAGCAGAAATCAAAGGCAAAATGCACATCGGTTAAAACAGATTTACGAAAGTAAATTTAGAAGAAAAGCTGATACTGTTGTTTGAGCATCTTTGTGTGATCATGCATTACAAGGAGGCCTGCAACTCTATTTTGCTCATAGGTTCATAGGTTCATAGGTTGGTACTAGGCTATCGGCCCTAGGGCCTATACAAGCCTAGCCATAATAGTTCCCTGGCTATTTCGTCCCACACTATTTACTTCCCTGGACCCCTGTCTAGCAGGGCGACTGACGTGATCCCCGGGGTGAATTTTCTTTCTCCCATCCAATCATCAAGGTTCCTTTTGAAGAGGGCCAAAGAGGCTTGACATGTATGTGCAGTCTATTCCAGTGTCTGGGGAGTCTCTGGGTCAGGAACCTATCTCTCTTATACCTCTCAACTGTACCGGATTCCTTGACAAATACTGGTTTTGAGGGCAAAATATTGAGGTGCCATGAATTCCCGAGTAGCCCCTCTAATTTCCGAATTTCCCAGGGTATTTTTAGTTTTTTTTTTTTTTTTGACAGATTTGTTCCTGACATCAGCATGTGCAGGGTGTGTGATGACATCAGCTGACAGACAGCCTGTCAGAATGCTATAATTTAATTTAACTTGTTGCAGAGTCAGACTATTGGACCAGTCTGGTTTGCAAGTTTATTCAGGC
Source organism: Protopterus annectens (assembly GCF_019279795.1). Taxonomy (NCBI): domain Eukaryota; kingdom Metazoa; phylum Chordata; order Ceratodontiformes; family Protopteridae; genus Protopterus; species Protopterus annectens. The sequence goes on from NC_056729.1 coordinate 764,908,357, forward strand.
AGGTAAGGCACTGCTGCATGTGCAAGAAAAACAGCAGTCATTGTGCTCTTAAGTTTATTAAGTTATGGCATGCTTCTATTTAAGCTTGAGCTTCTGTATTGTTATTTGTTAAGCCAACAGGGAATGGCTCCCTATGCTATGTGCAATCGCAACTATCTTTGAACCAGGCATAATGGTGGAATGGCTGATCTTCTGTGTTATTTGTTAAGCCAGCAGGCTATGCATTTGAAGTTATGGCAGGCTTCTGGTGTGTGTGTTTAATGCATTAGTTTATGAAGTTATTGCAGGCTTTGTGAACTGTTATTGTGTGAGTCATGCAGGTGGTGAGGATCCTACAGTTACTTTAAATTGTATTTATAGTTGACTTGGACGTCAGTGAGCATATAAATCATTATTTCCGTCCCACCCCGTTTATGTAGCAAGCAGTGAGAAAATTGAAGATGTGACATAGTGCTTTTGAAAAGGTTCAGTAGAGTAAGCAGCAGATTCTTCTCTTAACATTCTCCTGGTGTGTTCTCCGTTCGTGACTTAACAGATAAGGAGGAGAGTGGAAACACATGCACCAGGACTGAAACGGTCAGATTTGTTATCAAGTGCTAACATTAGTACTGAAAAACTAAAGCTGGACTTTTTTGGTGAAAGGAGATAAAATAATATAAGGTATTTTAAAAAATACAGGGCAGGATTCACGAAACCTCCGTGTAAGAGTTAATATGTCTTACACGGAGGCTGCAGTTAAACGGTGTGACATCAGCATGCCATGCATATTCATGAGGGCATGCTGAATCACACCCTAGGCTAACATGGTCCATGTAGGAAAGTAGGGGCCATGTCCGCACAGCGAGTTCTGCAAAGGGACATGCCCCCAGAAGAGTCACAGTCCTGAAAGTAAACTCCCACGAGCGAGTCCGCGGAAATGTCAAGAAACACAACAGCACAAATGCCCCCTCAGACTATAAACCCAACTGAAATGTAAAACGTAAAAATCAACAGTTTAAATTTTTTTTATAATTTCAAAAATGTTTTCCCGTAATTGCACTCGTTTGCGTGGGTGTGCCCTTCGCTCAGCTACAGTTAGCAGTCATTGGAAAAGCATATAAAATCTAAATATGCAAATTAAGCCAAGTAGCAATAGCGTAGCAGTAGAGACGTCGGCCAAAGAGGAGGTAGTCACGGTTCGAGCCCCAACAACATAATTTTCTATTTCATGAAACAATCCCCTGACATATATGTATATATATATAACTATAATTTAAGTAAAATGTAATGAAATGGGCCATGTATTTTTGAAGAAATCTGACACAATAAAAAAAAAAAATGTTATAAGTGCCCATAGCTGAGCAGCGCTCTAACAAGCTGAGTATGACTGCCCGCAGGTGAGCAGTGGTTCAACAGGTGTAATATGAGTGCCCGGAGTTGAGCAGCGCTTTAACACGCTGAAACTGTGTGCCCGTAGTTGAGCAACATTTCACACAGGGTAATATGCATGCTCATAGCCAAATAATGCGTTAACCAGCGTAAACCGTTTGCGCGGAGCTGCGCAGTGCGCCAACCGGTTTACCGGCGGGCAACGTTGAGCAAGCTGTATCAAAGCCGCCTTTACACAGACACACATCCTAACCTGTCTAGACAGTAGTAAAATAAAAAAAAGCAATGCCGAGGCTCGAACCCAGGACACTATGCATCATACTCAAAGTACTGAACCACTAAGCCATGACAGGTGTACTGCGAAATGCAGTATTAGCATATATATAGGAATGAATGGAAATAGAAGCATGACAAAGCAGGTTTTCTTAAGCTGATACATTTCCAAAATGGCCAATCACAGATAAGTGCAGGAAAAACAGCATATATAAGCCCCATAGGTGGGAATACACAGCATAACTGATTGTGGAACCTATTTGCAGTCAGGATGGCAGGTGTAGGAGAGGGCAGTCGCTTCCGAGCACAGAGGTGGGGTGTTGAGGAGTCCAAATATATGGTTTGGCTCCTAGTCCACGATCATGAGGCTCAACTCATGCAGGGCCAGGTTCTCTGGGGTGCGTACAAGGCAGAGGCATGGAACCGGTTGGCCCATGATCTCACCAGTGCCACAGGCATACCAAGGACTGGTGAACAGGTCTGTCACCACCATGCGGACCTGAAGAGACAAAAGCAGGACCAACTGAACCGTTGGATCCAGGAGGCCTGGCAAATGCCCAACACCCCACTACTGAGTAAGTATCCATGTAATTAAGTATGTAAGAAATTATCCTAGCTGATATTATGGAGATGTATGTTCCAATATTACTTCATTTATATTACAGCTGCAGGTGTGCGTTCCGTGAATCGGCAAGCCTATGATGATAGGCTGGTGCGGTTGCGCCACCAGGCAGGTTAGTAATTATTTTGCTGCAATTGTTATAGAATATAAGTGAGACAGCTTGTAAAAGAGTTCAGTGTTGTGACATATTAATAAAGTTCAAATAACACTAGAAGAAAGATTCTGTTAGTACTGTATGATTAGATAAGTGATGCAGCCTGTAATCCAGAAATAAAAATTAAACAAGTCTGAAATAGAGATTTTCCACCTGTATTGTAATATCAGAAAACTTGCTTCAGCCTGAAAATTACTGGTAAACAAGCTAAACACGATAGAGATGTGTCAAATACATCCCCTTTTAAAATCTGCCATGTGAAACAAGTGAGTCTGTTGGAAAGGATTGTTGTAACCAAGTAAGAAATGTTAATAATGCCTAGAATTAAGTACCATCTTGAATTGTAAAAATAAAACAAGTGAGAGTGTGAGAAAGAGGTATGAATCGACCAAGAAAGCTGTAATAAGTCTTGAATAAAGTTATACTGCAGTCAGTACATAATGAAATGAATGAGACAGCCACAACCAAAGAGTGAAATGTTTGTAATAAAGTACTGAAGCTGGAATGTGTCTGTCCCACAATTTGGATATGTTGCTGTACCCTTGCAATATGGAGATAGTATGGTTGTATGAAATACTGAACATCCACAGTTGTGTAGAGCCATATAAATCAAATGTAGGAGGATGCTGTACCGGAACACAGCCAGATATGAACATGTATGAATAAAAATGCAATGTATATTAATGTAGCAGTAACATTCCCATCACCAACATTCCTAAGGTTACATATAGGAAACTGTACTAAGACCTGTAGGGTGTATATATCTGCAGCTACTAGAAATGTACAGCATATGTATAGGTAGTTGAAGTTGTTAATGAAATATTTCTTCACCCTACCCTATTTTCACAAATAATGCCATTCCACACCAAACTGGGTATGTGTATTCACAATTAATTCCCATGGACATTTGTCCTGTTGGTTCATACATATTTGCATGTACGTTGATGCATGTGCCCTGTTCACATATCCAGACCTGATGGCCTGTTGCCATCAATCAACCCTGCATGCTGTTGGATTGTGTACTGTTGTTGAAAATATGCATGTGTTATGCTTGCTGTTCAATGTTTGGAATTCATGGGTGTTTGGTTAATGGGAATACTGATGCATGCTGTTACAACTAATTTTGAATGGTATTGTTTGTTACTAACCCAAAATGTCATAAAATATTGCTAAACATAGGACAACAGGGAAGGCGGGTTCCAGTGGACCCACCTCTCCCACCTCAGCTGGCGAGTGCACCTGGCACTAGTGCCCAGGCCGGAACCTCCTCCGGTGGCCCTGTGCCACCTTCGGGTGGAAGCGCTGCAGGGGATGGGGCTCATCCCCCCTCTGCAAGCGTGGCCGGAGGAGAACGTCCACTCACCCTCCAAAGTGTCCAGTCTGTGGTGCGCAGTGAGATCAGGCATTCTGTGCTTGAACCCCTATGCCAGCTTGAGGCATGGGTGGCGCAACTCACGGGTGTGTCTCCCATCCTACACAGCCCTCAGCACAGCCCTGTTCTGGGCAGTGAAGGTGCAGTGGCAACTGCCCATGGATGGGGATCTCAGTTCCACTGTTGCCATCTGTGGGCTCATGGGGTCGCGATATCCAAACATCCGTCCCCGTCAATTGTGTTCATCCCCAACATGTGTCATACTCCGCCCTTGTATGCGTCTTGTTTGTCTTGTCTGTTAACCTTCCCAACCTACCTCCACAAATATACCTACTTCCTGTACCTCACATTCCACTCTCACCTGAAAAAAAAATAAAAAAGGGCACTCTGTTCCCACAAAAAAATTACGCCCCATACATAGCTGCCCATTTTGCAGACATGTCTGCTGGACATGTGAACTGTTAATTACAATTGGCTGTACAACATATTTTGTTGTCCTCACCCCTCTCTCAGGGGTGGAAGGTTTCAAATTTCACACCAAATTACACACATATGCACAGCTGTTACTGATAAAGAAATTGGCAGCTATGGGCCTTTCCTACATCCTTCCTGCAAATCCCGATCTTGTTTTCCTACTGTCCTACCCTCTTTGTGCCCCCTTTTTCACCACTTTCCTATCTCCCCATTTTCTTTTCTTTCAAAGAAATTAGCACGGGTGTGCCCGAGAGTAAGCACTTTTAAGCAGTAGTCAGTGGGTGTGCGCTTGTGTGCTCTTAGCTAAGCGTATGTGTGCAAAGCTAAGTGGCACTGCACATGCGTGAGCTCCGCACAAACCAGTGCTAACCCCCTTACAACTGCTTAAAAGTGCCTTAGTCACTCTGAATGACAAGGCCTGTAGTCTGCTAAGCAGCAAAATAAAATTCTTCTGTCAGTCTCAAACCCAGGACCTTGGAAACACTAGTCTGTATGACTTACCTCTAAGCCATGACTGATATACAAGAACTTTGTGCTGAAAGCAATATATCATGAAATAGTAGGACTGAATGTAAAGGGAATATAGGAAGGCTATTACACAAAGCTTTTCTTGTATCTTTACTGGCAATTCTTGTGGAATTGCATTACATTAGTGTGATAAGAGAAACAGCCATGCTAGTAGGTAATAATGTGACAGTAGCACCTTGCAAACCACACACACTATCAGAGCAGGATAAACACCGCCATATTTGAATAGGTAAGAGGCCAGACCTCGCAACTGTGACTGATTTACAAGGATGCTCCTGATTTGCAAACAAATGTTAACTGTGCCCCACTGACTCCCTGTGAAATGTACTAGCAGTAGGCAGAAAGGTGTGAAATCCCACGTAATGGTAACTCTCAATTAGTTAAAGTACACACTACTTATATGTCAGAAATGGTGTAGTAATACATATGCTCAAAATACCCCACAGTCACAACTGCAGAATATCTGAAATATATCACGGGTGTATCCCACTGATATGTACCATTCCCTGAGGCTGCTAAAATATACACCTGAGAGTATCTGAGGCCTGCAAGTGTCGGAAACTCACAGGCATATCATTCTGTCTGCTGTCACACACTCTGTGAATAGCTGTACAATTGCTTCCACAAGCACACCCTCATGTAGGAGTACAACCCAGAAATATTAAAGAATATAGTCATCTAATAAAATAAGGACAGTATAGCAGTTTACAAGCACTGCATGTGCCTGATATTCATAACTGTTAGTACAAAGTACAAGGCCCCACTACTGCTCAGCAGCAAAATAAGATACCCTTGTAGGTGTCAAACCCTACACCTTGGCCTTACCAGACTGCATGCAGTACCACCAAACCACACCAAACATATAAGGAATTGCTGCTGAAAGAAATATATCATGCATTACAAGGAGTGAATGTAAATGGAAAATAGGAAAGCCATAGCAACACATTCCAGTAAAGACACTTAGCAGGCCTTCAAGGAGTGAATGTAAAGGCTAAATAGTGAAGCCATAGCAACAAACTGCAAGAGCTACTGTTGTATACTAGTTAATCCACAAGTCCCACAGGAAAGCACATGCTCCCATGTAAACAGTATTAGTATTATTAGGTGTCAGTTGACATACACACTGAGAAGAATGAACTGGAAGAAGCAACAGTCAGGTTTCAGTACAACATGCATTTCAGTGCCTACAACACAGCCTTAGATATGAGAGACATACCAACCTTTACACTCACAGAACAGTGTCCACAGCAAACCAGCATGGTCCCCACCTTGAAAAACTGAAAGGGCTACACCTACCTAACCTAACATTTTATAGCACTGTCCTGAAATCACAGTGAGAACTGCAATTACCACACAGCAGGCTACATGCAATTAGTAAATGCTGGCTAACAATTGGTGCAGAGGCCATCACATGCACATGTGCAGATACCTACAAAAGCAGCCTGCACTCCCAGTCCACACATGCAATAATATCATTGCAGCAACTGGAGGGAGAGAGAGAGAGAGAGAGAGAGAGAGAGAGACAGAGAGAGACAGAGAGAGAGAGAGAGACCAAAAAAAAAAAATAATAAAAAGGAAAAACCATCAGCAAGCCAGCCAGCAGAAAGCCAGCCAGCAGCAAGCCAGCCAGCAGCAAGCCATCCAAAACAGCAGTCAGAAACAAAGGTAATGTAAAGTACATAATCTAATAATCTACATACTGTGAACCCTCCATATGTGTTAGCAGTCTGTATCTATATTTATATGAAGATGTGCATAGGGCAAGGGACATACTGCAACTGTTAGTGAAGGCTGGACATACATATGTAGTTGAAGGTTGCTAACAGTATGCTGCCGTAGGCACAGGGCCAATAGCATACTACCTACCTGTGACACAATGCACACACACATATGTACTCATTGCAATACCAACTATGTGAGGTGGAATGAGAGAGCCATTGACTGTGTGCAAGGTCTGTAATGGTGTGATTGCTCAGCATGACTTTGTGTCTGTCATGGTAGTGTGTGTCCTTGGTGTGAGGCCAGAGAAAGATGTGTCAGTTATTGGGATACAAACATACTACATTGCCATATGTTGTGCTGTGGTTCCGTGTATATGACTGCAGTGTAGGTAGGGGTATAGCCACAAAGACTAGGGTGCATTACCATTGAAATTGTAACTGTGCATTGCATGGGATGACAATATTCCCCATCCATTACCTTAATACATACCCCCAGTGTGAGGTTGTGCATTGGACCTCAAACAGTGTGCTGAGTGCTTGTGTATACTAGTTTGTTGTAAGGAGTGTGGCAGGCACTGTCACACAGTTGTTGGCTGAGCACTGATATGTGGTAATTTACATGTGTATCCGCTGATAGACAGACAGATGCTATATATGGCAGTTCAGTGATATCAGTACAGTAGAGTATTATGTGTGCCATGTTACTTGCTCACATATTTTCCTTTTCCTTCCAGGGCGATGGTGCATCAGCGCAACCCCTGTTATTCAGCAGCAGAGGATGAGGAGATACACCAGAGCCTGGTGTGGGATTTTTCAAGACTCTTTTCCCGGACCAGCCAGAACTAGCAGGAGAGGGCTGCACTGTGGCAAGACCTTGTCCGTCGGGTAACTGACATATGCATGCATAACCGGACATATGAGCAGGTACGCCATCACTGCAGTGATTTAATTAGAAATGTCCGTCAGCGTGCATCTGATATCCACAGGCAACAGCTTGCCATATGTGGTGAGGCACCTATACACCCCCCCTCACCAGACTGGAGGAGCTCCTCCTAAGTGTTGTGGCTCCAGCCCAACAACAACAACATCCACAGACATGTGTAATGATGGAGGCTGGAGCCACCCAGCATGTGGACATGGAGTGTGCAGGTAACATGCCATATCTGTAGTTGACTGTTCTCTGCACTGGTAGTTTATGCATGTGTGAGATGTGTACTGTGTTTGTAGCTGTTATCCTGGACATTATTGTGCAAGATTTATATTCTCAATATCAGCAGTACACCTGTGAAAGCCAACTCTTGTACTACTGTACTGTATCATACTCACAGTATCAATGGCACAGTTGTGCCCACTGACAATAACTGTCTTATTTGTGCAGGTCCCTCTGGAGTAACAGCAAGGCAGCCAGTCCATGCTGGTGAGTGTATAATAACAATACTTTTAATACTAATGATAATAATAGTAATAATACCCTCAAACAGTATTGTTATGTGTTGGATTGCAGGTGTGTTTGTGTGTGTTTGTATCTCATGTACTGAGGAGTGTGCATGTGTGCATGTGTGCATGTCTGCACATGCCCATGTGTGCATGTGCCCATGTGTGCATGTGTGCATGTGCTCATGTGTGCATGTGTGCATGTGCGCATGTGTGCATGTGCCCATGTGTGCATGTGTGCATGTGCGCATGTGTGCATGTGTGCATGTGCCCATGTGTGCATGTGCCCATGTGTGCATGTGCCCATGTGCATCTGTGGTAACATTGTGTACACATTGTAAACTGTGTTTCCTGTCTTCCTCTCACAGGTTCTGGTGTTGCTCTGGTGGTGTGCAGCAGGGAACCTGAAGCCACTGCTAGGGATAGTGATAATGATGATACATGTGTAATGGCACAGGGAGGTGTGTCAGGGTCTGTTGTTGGTCAGCCAATCGACAGTACACAGCAGTCAACCCCATCAATGCGCACAGTCATCCTGCCGATACATCCATTGTCACCAATGTCCTTAGCTGAGGGACAGCATACAGTGGGCATTGACCAGGGTAATGTGGTATCAGTGGCACATGCATCCCCTCACAGCAGCCATGGCCAGAGTCCTGACATGGTACCACACAGGCAGATGTCCAGGGGTTCTCGTGGGAGCATCTGTGGTCGTACTGCCCCTGTCAGATGTGCCCACAGAGGTCTTTCAACCTCAGCTATGTTCCGGGCACATTGCACTGCTATGAATGACACTATGCGTGATGTTGTGGCTGCCATCTGTACTGTCGGCGAGGTCATTGACAGACGTTGGGGGGACACATTAGATCTGTTCCACAACTACATGTCCATGAGCCAGAGCAATGCAGGATGGCTGAGGCGTCGACGTGGATGTATGCCAGCAACATCAGCAGCTCGCAGTCATCGCGGATAACAACAAACCCGCAGCCGCTCCCATAGTGCCAGTACCAGCCCCAGCAATGCTGGGTCTGTGCTTCATCAGACCGCCCTAGGAGACCACGTGCACGTGGCTCTGGACAGTCCCAGCAGGGACATGTGTCCAGTCATCAACCAACTGCTTCTGATGACAGTACCCAGTCTGGCTTAGTACCTGATACTGTCCGTAGCACCCCTGCCAGGCACAGGTACCATGTCCGTGGCCAGAGACAGTGATCTATATGACTTGGCAGGTGCAGTCTGTGGCTGTCCACAAACACCCGTATATGGCAGCCATGAGGTGGAACTGTGTGCATGCATACACACATGCATAATGCTAACACATAGGGCTAACACATACACACACACACCGCATCAACATTGCCCCATGTTGTACTGTTGTCCCTCACTAACACACACACACATACATGTCAATTGGATGTATCAGTGGCAGACTCAGGCATACCAATTACACACCCTGTGCATATGATGAAACTGTGCCACCTCCTGCAATCTGTCACATTGACGCAGGAACAGGATAACATGGTGCTGATGCACAGGGTGACTACATAGAACTGTAGTAATAGTATCATGTTTCACTTGAAAGAAAGTTACTGTTTGTCGTGTTTGCATTTAAGTTACCTGTAACACATTGCATTTAAGTTACCTGGCACTTGCTCACTAAAGCAATTATATAAGTCAGCACTAAAATATTAAAAGCACTACACCCTCACAAACTCTCCTTGAGTACCTTGTTCTCTATTGGCCCTTTTTTTCAATTATAAAGGAATTCCCAATACTATTCTAGCATGTCCAAAGGTCAGTTGTCAATCTCCTCTCTGATCCAGCTGGTAAATCTGGGAATCTTGAGGCAATGTTACAACTGCATAAATGAAAAACAGTTCCAGACTGCTAGAAGGAATAATCTTTTTGAAGTTTATTATAAATTCACCAAAACATGAGCGCTTTCATCTCAGAATGAGACTTCATCAGATAAAACAATACAGTGCTACACCTACTATATATAGTGCCATAAATAACTTTGATTAACCAACCAATTAAGAACTTAAAGCAGCACTACCAGCTGATTTTAAAATAAATATACATATATATAATATTGTTGTAGACCATAAGTCAATTTACAAAAATACATTGAAGTTGAATTAAGTTAATAAAATAAATGATTAAATAAAAAACTTCCCTACATTGTAATAAAACTTAAATAATGTATAATGAAACTATTAAGGAATAATACTATTCTCACCTATAATTCAAACCGTTGCTGCTCTCTCAATGAGTGTAGCCTTAATGCTGATGTATTCATTAAGACCTGGGGGAAAATTGGCCTTAAGTCTCAGTTGCCATCTTAATTCCCGGTTCAACAATAAATTCTTTAAATCACCCCCTCTAGTATTATTTTTAACCAAATCAATAATTCCAAATTTAAAACTACTAAAAGATGCACAGGAAACAGAATGTTTGTATAGGGCACTGGTATCTTTACTAACCCTAATGTCATTAAGGTGTTCATATATTCTATCTTTCAGTGCCCTTTCGATTGTCCCAATGTAAAATGATGAACAGTGTGTACAGATGGCAAAATATACCAACATTCTACTATGACAATTTCCTTTACAGAATTTGACAACACTGCCCAAACCATTATTCAATTTTATACTCTTCTTTATAGATGTGAGAACATTGCCCACACCTGCCACATGAACTAGTTGCTTTCTTGCTATTCTCCTTGTTATCAACTCTTTCAAACAGCTTTTTAAAACTCATTCCTGTTCTGTAAATAAACTGAGGTCTGTTCCCTACCACTTCATATAGCTCCTTGTTGGTTTTCAATATACTCCAATTAGCTTTCACTATTTTTGTAAAGAAGTCAGAAAACATATTAAATTCAGTAACACAAGCGCCCTGATATTTTTTGAAGCCTTACCAGTTTCTGTCATATTAATAAATGGTTGACCAAGTAAAGCTTTGTATTTAGTCCCCCAACCATTGTAAACTTCCTCCAGTGTTATACCAACCAATTCTCTAGGATATCCTCTCTCAATAAACTTTTTACCAAGGAAATTAAATTCTTTAAAAAGATCATAAAAGTCGGACGCCATCCTAGCCAGCCTGACAGCCTGTCCTTTAATCAAACTCCTTTTTTGATGGAAAGGGTGGGAACTATCGTGGTGTAAATAACTGTTACACCATGTGGCCTTACGAAAAATCCTGGACTTAAAACCCTGTGATGTCTTACTAATAGTGATGTCTAAATAGTTAATGCTGTGATCATCGACAGTATAAGTGAAGGAAAGAAAATTTGTGGTATTATTTAAATAATCAATGAAATCCACTATACAATCCTTGGTACCATCCCAAATCACAAAAATGTCATCCAAAAATCTTAGATAGCACTTCATATTTTTTCTATAAATACTTTTCAACACAAACCTTTCTTCCCATTCTAACATCACTAAATTAGCATAAATGGGGGCACAAGCTGCCCCCATAGCTACACCACTGGTTTGTTGGTAGTATTCACCTTGGAAGCCTATATAATTGTTATCCAAAATGACTTCCATTAGTTCCAGGATTAATAGCTTCTGATCGTAAGGTAAATCCAGGTGTTTATGGATACTATCCTCAAAAAATTCTTGTCCCTCAACCCGTGGTATACAGGTAAATACATCCTTAACATCAATTGTTAAGAATACACAATTTTCTGACCACAAATCTTCATTTAGTTTACTAAGGAAATCTCAGGAGTCTTTAATTAAATGTTCCATCCTTGTTACTATATTTTTGGTAAGGCTATCTATATAAACTGCCAGGGGTGTGTTTTTGAATTACTGGCTGATACTATGGGTCTAAATGGGGGCTCAAAAATAGACTTGTGGACCTTAGGCACCCCAAAAAACTGAGGAATAATAGGATGTACTTGTCTCAAAAAATGGTATGTTGATTTGTCGACTCTCTTTTCTAATAGATATTCTTCCAAAAGAGAATCGATCCTCCTATATGCAATTAAAATCTCATTATATGAAACTAAAGTATATGGGTTTAAATCCAACAAAATGTTAGTTAAGGCATTGTTATATTCCTCATTGTCAAATAATACAACACCACCCCCCTTATCCGGTTTCATAATCCTAATATCTTTCTGTGTTTTTAATTCAAGAAGTAGCTTCTCCTCTTCCTTACTCAAATTGTGATGTTCCATTTTTCTTTTATTCTTTGTGTAAGTATCATAGATCTCATTTGTGACAATGTTCTCAAAAGTAACAAGTGCTGGATGCAGGGGTGGGTTGTATGTACTATACCTTACTAATCCTCTGTTGGTAATATAATTATCTCCCAAAGTTCTTTTATGAATCAAACCCAAGTTTAATTTTCTAAGGTAAAGTTTAAAATCTACTAAAATATGGGCTAAATCACCATACTGTGATTTAACAAACTTAAAACCCTTCGAAAATAAATCAAAATAAATCTTGTCCAAAACAATAGAAGTAAAGTTAAAAATTTTAAAACCTTTATACTCAAAAACTATACCATCAGCATGTTGAATAATATTTATCTGCCCTTCTTCCCCACACTCTTCCATCCATAATTGTTCCCATTTAAACTTGTTGAGTACCCCGGGTCTGATGGAGGTCTGGCTTTGTTTGCCAGGCGTTCTGACCTCCTTGGACCTAAAAAATGTTCATGTGGTTCAGAAAAGGAATCAAGCTCATCTAAAACTCTATTAGAAGCAACACCACCATGATTATTTCTACCATGGAAGTTAGTTCTTTGTGCTTCATTAGGTTCTACTAAATCAAATTGCATAGGGTAAGCCAATTCCTGTGTTTTATTTCTATTTTTCGAATTATTGAAAGGTCCAGGGTACATTTTACCTTTAATATATTGTTCTTTGTATCTCATAAACTTTTTTTGCTTCTTAGCAAAAACCTTATTAATCCTAGCATCCGTTTTTTTCAAAATCCTGTTATACAAAAATTTATATTCATCAAACAACACGTCTTTAAGAATATCATCATTGAGTTTCTTTATATCAACTAACAAACCATGCAGCAAGGTTTCATTGTACTTAATCAACTTCAAAATCAAACCAATCCCACACTCATCAAAAAAAGCATGAAAATCTTTTAGGACAATATCAGAATATAAAACACCAAACGGATATTTAAAAATTCTAAGTCCCTGAGGAACTATTTTGTGACTGACACAACAATGCAGATATCTGTTATCAATCTGCAAACATTTGTACTTAAATAACTTTTTTTTCAAATAGATACATTAAATCTTTTAAAGTAGGAACATTAGTTTCATTTAAATCATGTCCAACCATATTGCTATCTAAATGTTTATCAGCAAAAGATGTATTAAATTCAAAATTTCTATCCAAAACATCTTTAAAACAAAAAGAATGATCAATGTTCTCTAACGAACGTGCCGCTGACACTGCAACATTGAAACTAGGCATTGTGTCTTTGGTAGCTTTAGCGGCATTAATAACAATACCTTTAGGTTTACAATTCATCTGTAGAACAGCCCGATCCTGTTGTTCTGTTATAGAACCCTGCACATCATTTCGATTAAGCGGAGATAAGGAAATCCCTCCATCCTTAGTTCTATTTCTTCGTTCGTTGGGCTCGCTTTCCCTGGCGTTCGCCTTATTACCACCATTGCTCACAACCCTTGAGCGTGGAGATGACGTTAGAAATTGCGCCGAGCCACGTACAGAACAGTTGAGTATGGAATTAGCTCCATCTGCTGGCTCGACTTGGCTGAACAAGTCAATAAGCCTAGTCAGGTCCCCTCTTAAAGTAGCTAATTCCTCACGTACTTTAATAACTTCTTGTTGTGTCCTAGTTATACAACTAAGACTAAACAGTAAATCTTGTCCGATAATGGTAGAATCACCAGGGGAACCTTCTTTAGTAGGTAGCACCAATATTCAGTAAATATCACAATGATCCTCCAGGCAACAACTGGAACCGAACCGAAAAAACTAAGCCAGTCAAAGTAATCACAAACAACTAAATAAACAAAAAACAGTTCCAGACTGTTAAAGGAATAATCTTTTTGAAGTTTATTATAAATTCACCAAACCATGAGCGCTTTCATCTCAGAATGAGACTTCATCAGATAAAACAATAAAGTGCTACACCTACTATATATAGTGCCATAAATAACTTTGATTAACTAACCAATTAAGAACTTAAAGCAGCATTACAACTGCCTCATCTACACAGACAGCCCTCTCCTCCTCCCAACAAATTCCAACACATGAGAGATGCAACCATATAGCCATACTGGAAGCTAAGCTCTCTCAACTTAGTATTGGTGAAACCAGTCAGGAGGAGAAGGAAACCACACTCACTACAATTCCAGTCTCACATAGACCTACCACGACAGCAAACCAAACACATAAACACACAAAAACATACTCGGAGGCTCTAAATAAAAATCTGCCTAAGCAGCAGAGACCTTCAAAGCAGACATCCAAGCAACCGCTACCCCAAAACAAAACACGTGCAACACATAGCTCACAAAGACAGTGTGCTGAACAGTCACAGCCCTTAAGGCTAAACAACACACCTGATACACTTGTAATAGGTGACGCTATCATCAGGCACACTGACGTCCCGCTCACCATGCTGAACAAGGAGAAGGTCACGGTGAGCTGCCTGTCAGGCGCTAGGATCCGCCACATAACACAAGCACTCAGGTCACTGCAAGGCAAGTACAAATATGACTCAGTCAGTGTCCATACTGGTGTGAATGACCTGAGACATACCTCTCTGGACTACATGAAAAGAGACATAGAGGAGCTCTCTGAGCATGTAGCCCAGGCCAGTATGACCCTGACCTTGAGTAGCATCTTACCCTCACCAAGAATGATGTCACAATATGAAGACAAGATGATCAATTTCAACAATTGGCTTAAGTATTGGTGCCATTCAAAGGGGATCCAATGCCTGTCAGCCTGGGATGACATGCTCGACAAGCCACGATGCTTCACTAGGGACGGCTTGCACCTGTCACCCCTGGGCTTTTGGATATTGGCAAAGGCTCTTGCTACCCCCATAGTGCCCTTTTTAGGCAAGGCTCAAAAGACAAACCCACCTCCATAGGTATCACAAGGGATAAGAAACTAAGAGTAATGCTACTCAATGTCAGAAGTCTAAACCTCAAGATGCACGCATTCGAAACTCTCCTTAGCATGGAGAACATCGATATCTGTGCAGTAACAGAAACCTGGTTCAAGCCTCCCGAGAGCACCCCAGCACTACCAGGTTATACCTCATACCATGCTTTTCAGCCCCAAAATTTGGACCGAACCACAAAAGGAGGGGGAGTATCAATATTCGTCAAAGATACCTACACCTCCAGGTTATTGGCACGGCACAAAGCATCAGAGACTATCCATGTGCAACTAACAGTGGGTAAAACTGCCTTCCAGTTTATAGCCTGCTACAGACCACCCTCCCAAACCCAGGAATCCCACTCGGCCTTCCTGAGAACACTGGAAAATATGAAGGTCTCTCCAAACACCATTATATTGGGCGACTTCAACTACCCAAACATAGACTGGGAGCATTACTGTAGCTCCAATAACCTAGCCCAAAGATTCCTAGAATTTATAAACTCAAATGCTATGGAACAACTTGTTACCACTCCCACAAGAGAGGAAAACATACTGGACCTGATCATCACCAGCATGGGGACTCTACGCTCCAGACCAGAAGTGTATCCCTCACAGGTAAGATCAGACCATAAACTAATCTCACTGGATATTCACATCCCGACTCCACCCCCTGCCCTGAAAACCACAGTGAAAAACTTCTCTAAAGCAAATTTCACACTCCTCAAAACCGAGGTGTAATCCTTCAAAGCCTCCAGTCCTGTGGAAAATACGGCCCAGACCACAGAATACTTTATAAATGCATTCTATGAACACCTTCAGGAATGCATGGATCATGCAATCCCAAATAAAACCAAGACCCAATCCTCCAAAGGCAGACGTCCTGTCTGGTGGACCCCAGCCATAAACAAACCATACAATAGAAGGAGGAAGCTACTATATGATAGAGCAAAATCCCAAAAAGGGAAGGCATCTCTGATCAGTATTAGCAAAAAACTACGGGCACTCATAAAATCGTCTAAGGCCAGCTTCGAGAGAAAACTTGCACAGGACACTAAGGATAATCACAAGGCTTTCATTAGTTATGTTAGGAACCTGGGTGGGAATTCCCAGATATGCTCAGAATTAGTCTAATCTGACAAAGAATACACCGAACCCACAGACATTGCCAACATCCTAGCTGACAGGTTCAGTGCAACCCCCCCCCCCCACACCAAAAGGGCAAATATCTATCCCAGCAGAGTGCTGCTCCCCTGACATCTCAGATGCTCAGGTAAGAGCTGCCCTCTCCAAAGCAAAAAACACAGCATCAATGGGACCAGACGGTGTCCCAGGCTGCGTCCTACATGAACTCCAAGAAGAGCTAAACCCAAACATGAAACTACTGTTCACTCTCAGCCTTACTACAGGATATGTACCCAAAGAGTGGCGTACAGCAACAGTGGTCCCTCTCCACAAAGGTGGTGCCTCAACGGATCCTGGAAACTATCACCCCATAAGCCTGACTAGCTTGGTCTGCAAAGCTATGGAAAGGATCATCACGGACCTCATAAATAAAGATATTGGGGAACTACAGACACTGGATCCTACCCAGTTTGGATTTGTTAAGGGCAGATCCTGCCTCTTAAACCTGGTTGATTTCTTTGAAACAGTCACCAAGGCCATTGACGAGGGGAAGGTGGTCCACACAGCCTTCCTGGACCTCGCAAAAGCCTTTGATACAATACCCCACTCGGGCATTATAGATAAGCTCACCAGCTTAAATATAAACCCCTATGTCACTAGATGGGTTGCAAACTGGCTCAAGGACAGAACCCACATGGTTAGAATTGCTGGAGCCATGTCATACTCCAAACCAGTTACAAGTGGCGTCCCACAAGGCTCAGTCCTGGGACCTCTCTTGTTCAGTATATATTTCTCGGAGGTACAGGCCAACACGGAAGGACTGTGGCTGACCAAGTTCGCAGATGACTGCAAACTGGGCACCATAATTGACTCTCCAGCCGACACAAGCATCCTCCAAAAGGGCCTCATAGAAACAGACAACTGGTGCCAGAGCCATGGCTTTAAGCTAAATGCTAAAAAGTGTATAGTCATCCCCTTTGGCAAAAACAAAGTGCCCACAAATTACCACATAGTTGGTAATCCATTAAGTACGGAAGAAGTAATTAGGGACCTGGGGACCCAAGTTGATAGCAATCTCTCATTTGACAACCACGTGGCCAAAGTGGTTAGAAAAACATTTTATATAGCCCACCTAATCATGAAGGGATTCACATCTAGAAATGGGGAGGTAATCATGCCTCTTTACTCATCCCTCATCAGGCCCATAATTGAGTACAATGCCCCTTTTGCGATGTACCCTACCAGACACCTGCAGCAACTGGAAAGACCCCAAAAGTACCTCACCAAGATGATCAAAGGGCTCAAACAGATGTCATATGCTGCCTGGTTAAAGAAACTCCAGCTCTACTCAGTGGCATACCGCCTGCTCAGAGGCGATCTGTGCCTGATGTATAAAGCCATGTCCAACCCAGAATTAATGGACATGCTGCACCTCAGAAAATCTAAATTCCATCGAGCTACGCTACCGAGAGACTTGAACCTCAGCACTGAAATAAATAGGACATGCTGGAGGGACAGATTCATAACCCAGAGGCTCCCTTCACTCTGGAATAAAATCCCAGTCCAGGTTAGGCAGAGTCCCTCATTGACTCTCTTCAAGAGGAATCTTGATGAGTGGATGGGAGATTGTAGGTTTACCCTGGGTATCACTTCTGTGTCACTGTTAGACAGAGGCACAGTATACTAACCTCGAAAAAGGGTATAGCAAAATTAATTTAAAATGGGTGGCGAAAGCCAAACACACTCTGGCTAGGCTTATAAATGCCCTAGGGCAGATAGCCTAGTATGAACCTATGAACCTATGTTGTTAACAGTACAGTGTAATGATATCATTGTGGGTATATCCCAGCATGCCTGATGCATTAACAGTGTGATTGTCATTGTAGTTTTTTTATACACCACTATTAATTACAGAAGTGTAATGTCTGCACATCTTTGCATTCTGGTGGTAAGGCTGAAAACACAAGGCCACCTACATAGGTAGCACAGGGGATAAGAAAATGGAAGTAATGATACTCAATGCCAGACATGTAAACTGCAAGATGCATGCAGTCCAAACTCTACTCAGCATGGAGAATGTTGATATCTGTGCAGTAATAGAAAACAGGTTCAAGGCTCCCAAAAGCACCCTAGCACTACCAGGTTACACCTCATACAATGCTTGACAGCCCAAAAACACGGAACTAACTATGAAAGGAGGGTGAGTCTCAATAAATGTCAAGGATACCCACACCACCAGGTTGTTGCCACAGCATGAAGCATCACAGACTATCCATGTGCAACTAACAGTGGGTTAAACTGCCTTCCAGTTCATAGCCAGCTACAGACCACCCTCCTAAACACCGGTCACCCACTTGGCCTACTTAAGAACACATGAATATATGAAGGTTTCTCCAAACAACATTATATTGGACAGCTGCATCTACCCACACATAGACTGGGAGCATTACTGTAGCTCCAACACCCTAGGCGAAAGGTTTCTAGAATCCATACACTCAAATGCTATGGAACAACTTGTTACCACTCCCACAAGAGGGGAAAACATACTGCACCTGATCATCACCAACATGTGGATTCTATGCTTCAGACCAGAAGTGTATCCCTCACTGGTAAGATGACACCATAGAGTAATCTCACTATATTCACATACCAACCCCAGCCCCTGCACAGAAAACCACAGTGAAAAAGTTGTGTAATGCAAATTCCATGTATTCACATGAGGCAGGCTTCACACATAGGAACTATTTAAGGTCACAGGTACATATCTCTATGTGGCACACACATACCTCATGTGTGCATTGAAATTACTGCTATAATATATGTCATACAATAATAAAAGCAACACCCACCACACATTGACGAACTGTGTGACAAAAACACACATAGGATTTGCAGGATTCAAACCCCTACTTAACTACGTTATGACACTTGAGAGAGATGCATTAGTGGAGCATGCTATTCGCATTACTGGGAGGGTTTTTTTCTCCTGCTATACTTATAGGGTGCTGACATTATCAGTCTTTCAAAAGAGGAATGTACATCATGTAGTGTGTTCTTCCAGTTGCCAAAAGGGCCATTTCTTGCCAAGAAAATTGCACACACCCTAATCCCCCCTGCCCGAAACACACACTGAGCAGTTGCAGGATTCAAACCCCTATGTTATGACACTTGAAAGAGACGCATCAGCAGAGCGCACTATTGGCATTACTGGGAGATTTTCCTTCTCCTGCTATACTTATAGGGTGCTGACATCATCAGTCTTTTGAAAGAGGAATGTACATCATGTAGTGTGTTCTTCCAGTTGCCAAAAGGGCCATTTCTTTCAAAGAGAAATGCACACATCCTGCCCCCCCCAAACACACACACCGAACATTTGCAGGATTCAAACCCCTACCTAACTATGTTATGACACTTGAAAAAGACGCATTAGCGGAGCACGCTATTCAAATTACTGGGTGTCTTTTCTTCTCCTACAGTATTTGTAGGGTGCTGACATCATTATTTAGAAAGAGGTATTTACATCTATTACTATCCGTCAGTATGGGGGATAGCATATATATGCATTAACAGATGCCTACTTCATGGTCACATGTGCACATCAGCACTGCCAGGTTATGTTTTATACCATGGTTCGTGACCACAGGACTTGTAACACACAACACAACCAGTTCAGACCTCCCCTCCCATATCCAGGAACCACACTTGGCTTCCCTGGGAACAGTGTAGGATATGAAGGTGTTCACATACACCATTACAGTGGTTAACTTCAGGTACAGGAATATTGAGTGGAGGAAGTACTCAGGCCTCAACAACATCACCCTACAGCCACTACAATTTGTGAATCCATGTGCTATGGCAGGACCAATCACCACAGCCACAAGGGGGAATACATATTGGACCTGACCATCAGCAACATGGGGACTCTATATTCCACACCAGAGGTAGACCACCATTGCTAATATTTGACCATAACCAACTTTCCCTGGACATCCATATCCCATCCCCACCCCCAGGCAAGGAAATCACTGCAAACAAAGTATTTATCAAAAGCAGACATTGCACTTGTGAAGACTGGGATGGAATACTTCAAAGGACCCATCCTGGAGGATTATACTGGCCAATCTGCAGAATCCTTGGCAAATGCATTCGATGAGCATCCGGAAGGTTTGCATTGATCATGCTATCCCAAATAAAACCAAGACTCCTCCACAACAGGAGACCTGTCTGGTTTACACCAGCCATATATAAGCTGTACAACAGAAGGAGGGAGCTAATACATTACAGAGCAATATGCCACAGAGGGAGGACATCTCTGAACAGTATTGGCAAGACACTTCAATCCCGCAAAATCATCACTTGCAAGTGTTGACAGTGTAATTGTCCAGATACTGCAGATAAGGCTCCCCTCAGTCTGGAATTGAATCCCAATTAATGTTATAACTCCTCGCCAACCCTCTTCCAGCAAACTCCAGCCACATGGATGTGACATTGCAAATTCAACCCCTGGGATCTCCACTGTGTCCCTGCTTGATGGAGGCACAGCACACTAGCCTTAAACGGTGCCTTCTGTGACCTACTTTACAGAGGCACAGTAGCCTACTGTACTGGTGAGGCAGACACCAAATACACTCTGGCTAAGCTTATGTATTCCCTAGGGCAAACAGCCTAGTATTGACCTCTACACCCATATGTTTAAGTTTCAAATGCACAATATTTGTTGCTGATAAACTGTTTGCAGGTCTTTATTGCCATAGCTTTCCCTGTTTCTATGAACAACTTGTGTATCTGTGGAAGATGTTTGAATATGAGAGGGATCCACTATATTACTTATGTCTCTGTTGTCATTTAACTGTGTGCACTGGGCAGATTGCTGTATTGTGGGAGTTTCCTGGCTTAACACATACAAATGCCAGATATGTGTGGCCAACTGCTATACTGAGACATGGCCTAAGTGTGTGAGCATGCCCAGTTCAGGCTTTCCATGGCTTGTTGCCTGACATATGTCTCATTTATCAAAGTGTGCGAGCATGCCCAGTGTGAGCTTTCCATATGTTGAGATCTGAGGTCCACCACATTTGTGGTTGTGTGTGAACTTCAACAATATTTCACATTTATAGTTGTGTGTTGGAAGTCATGTTGTGTTCTTACTGCCCAACTGCTTTGTGTCTGAACCCAACAGGGATTATGCTGTGCCTGCAGGGTTTCCATGGGATAGTTTGCATACAGTTGTCAACATTCTTTCATACTGACCAAACACTGTAATATCGTATAGTGTACTGGTTCAGTACTTTCACTGTGGTGGACAGTATCCTGGGTTTCAGTCCTATCACTGCTTTAAATATTCATAATGAGCACACCAGACTGGTTAAGGGCCAGTTGTGCAAATATGACCATGTTGCATTTTGTTCAGCTATGGACTACTTAAACCAGGCTTGTCCAACATTAGTAGTGTATTCCACAACTTGGGTGGACATTGACAAACACTAGCTATGTGCCCTAGGCCATTTCTAATGCTAGTCAGTGTGTTTGTCCTTCAACACACATTTTAACTGGAGTTTGCCATGACATTTTTCAAGGTTAGTATACTGTGCCTCTGTCTACCCGTGGCATAAAAGTGATACCCAGGGTA
Organism: Protopterus annectens; assembly: GCF_019279795.1. NCBI lineage: Eukaryota > Metazoa > Chordata > Ceratodontiformes > Protopteridae > Protopterus > Protopterus annectens. The sequence goes on from NC_056729.1 coordinate 764,930,180, forward strand.
AATCTACCATCTCCCATCCACTCATCAAGATTCCTCTTGAAGAGAGTCAATGAGGGACTCTCTGGTTAACCTGGACTGGGAGTTTACTCAAGAGTGGAGGGAGCTTCTGGGTTATGGATCAATCACTACAGCATGTCCTATTTATGTCAGTGCTGAGGTTCAGGTCTCTCATGTGCATAGCTCACTGGCATTCAGATTTTACAAGGTGCAGCATGTGCATTGATTCCAGCTTGGACATGGCTTTATACATCAGGCACAGATCACCTCTGGGCAGGCAGTATGGCACTGTATGGAGCTGCAGTTTGTTTAATCAGACAACACATGGCATCTGTTAGAGCCCTGTGATCCTCCTGGTGAGGTACTTTTGGGGTCTTTCCAGTTGCTGGAGGTGTCTGCTAAGGTACATCCCACAAGGGCCATTGTACTCAATTGTGAGGCTGATGAAGGATGACTGAAGAGGCATGGTGACCTCCCCTGATCTAGATGTGAATACCTTCATGATTAGGTGGGTATATGATATGTTTCTCTAACCACTATGGCCACATGGTTGTCAAATGCAAGATTTCTATCAACTTGTGTCCCCAGGTCTCTTATTACTTCTAAAGTACTTAATGGGTTAACACCTATGTGGTAATTGGTGGGCACTTACTGTTTTTCCAAAGGGGATGACTATACACTTTTCTGCATTTAGCTTGATGACATGGCTCTGGCACCAGTTGTTTGTTTCTATGAGGCCATTTTGTAGGATGCTTGTGTCAGCTGGAGGGTCAGATATGGTGCCCAGTTTGTAGTCTTCTGCAAACTTGTTCAGACACAGTCCTTCCATGTTGGCCTGTACCTCTGGGAAATATATACCAAACAAGGGAGGTCCCAGGACTGAGCATTGTGGGATGCCAGTTGTAGCTGGTTTGTAGTCTGACATGGCTGCAGCATTTCTGACCATGTCAGTTCTGTCCTTGAGCTGGTTTGCAACCCATCTACTTGAATAGGGGTTTATATTTAAGCTGGTGAGCTTATCTATAATGAACAAGTGGGGTATTGTATGGAAGACTTTTGCAAGGTCCAGATAGGTGTGTGGACAACATTCCCCTCATCAATGGCCTTGGTGACTGTTTCAAATGAGTCAAACATGTTTAAGGGGCAGGATCTGCCCTTAAGAAAGCCACACTGGGTAGGGTCCAGTGTCTGTAGGTCCCCAATATCTTTATTTCTGAGGTCCATGATGATCCTTTCCATAGCTTTGCAGACCAAGCTAGTCAGGATTCTGGGGTGATAGTTTGCAGTATCCATTCAGGCACCACCTTTGTGGAGAGGGACCACTGTTGCTGTTCACTGCTCTTTGGGTACATATCCTGTGGTAAGGCTGAGATTGAGCAGTAGTTTTATTTGGTGTTCCATTCTTCTTGGAGTTCATGTTGGACGCAGCCCAGGACACCATCTGGTACCATTGATGCTGAGTGTTTTGCTTTGGAGACGCTGGCTGTTACCTCAGCATCTGCAATGTCAGGGGGCCAGCACTCTGCTGGGATAGATATTTGGCATTTTGGTGGGGGGGATTTTGCACTGAACATGTCAGGTTGGATGTTGGCAATGTGTGTGGGTTTGGTGTATCGTTTGTAATTTTGGAGTAATTCTGAGCATATCTGTGAATTTCCACCAAGGTTCCTACCATCAGTTAAGAAAGCCTTGTGATTATCCTTAGTGTCCTGTACAATTTGTATCTTCATACGTTCATAGGTTCATACTAGGCTATCTGCCCTAGGGCATTTATAAGCCTAGACAGAGTGTGTGTGTCTTTCGCCACCCCTTGGAATGTGAATATTATGCCGATTTAGGGTTTAGTTTACTATGCCTCTGTCTAGTAGTGACACAGAGATGACCCCCGGTGTAAACCTACAATCTCCCATCCACTCGTCAAGATTTCTCTTGAAGAGAGTCAGTGAGGGCCTCTGACTACATGGACTGGGATTCTGTTCCAGAGTGTAGGGAGCCTCTGGGTTATGAATCTGTCCCTCCAGCACATCCTATTTATTTCTGTGTTGAGGTTCAAATCTCTTGCTCTTGTGGCTCTGATGGATTTGGATTTTCTGAGGCGGAGCATGTCCATTAATTCCGGATTGGACATGGCCTTGTATGTCAGGCATAGATCGCCTCTGAGTAGGCGGTATGCGACTGAATAGAGCTGGAGTTTCTTCAGCCGGGCAGCATATGACAAATGTTTCAGACCCTTTATCCTCTTGGTGAGGTACTTTTGGGGTCTTTCTAACTGCTGCAGGTGTCGGGTAAGGTACATCCCAAATGGGGCATTGTACTCAATTATGGGCCTGATAAGAGAAGAGTATAGGGGCACAATGACCTCTCTTGATCTAGATGTGAATGCTTTCATGATAAGGTGGCCAATATAGAAGGTCTTCCTAGCCACTTTGGCAATGTGAGTGTCAAATGAGAGGTTACTGTCAACTTGTGTCCCTAGGTCCCTGATTACTTCTTCCATACTTAATGGATTACCACCTATGTGGTAATTTGTGGGTACCTTGTTTTTCCCAAAGGGTATAACTATACATTTTTTGCCGTTCAGTTTAAGGCCATGGCTCTGGCACCAATTATCCGTTTCTATGAGGCCTTTCTGAAGGATGCTTGTGTCTGCTGGAGTATCAATTATGGCACCCAGTTTGCAGTCATCTACAAACTTTTTCTGCGACAATCCTCCTATGTTTGCTTGCACCTCGGAAAAATAAATGCCGAACAAGAGGGGTCCCAGGATAGAGCCCTGTGGGACACCGCTTGTGACTGGCTTAGAGTCTGTCATGGCCCCAGCAATTCTGACCTTATGGATTCTGTCCTTGAGCCAGTTTGCAACCCATCTTATGACATATGGGTTTACATTTGAGCTGGTGAGCTTGTCTATGATGCCCGAGTGGGGTATTGTGTTGAAAGCTTTTGCAAGGTCAAGGTAGGCAGTGTGAACTGCCTTACCCTCATCAATGGCCTTAGTGACTGTTTCAAAAAAGTCGACCAGGTTCAAAAGGCAGGATCTGCCCTTGACAAAGCCAAATTGGGTAGGATCCAGTGTCTGTAGGTCCCCAACATCTTTGTTTATGAGTTCCATAATGATCCTCTCCATAGCTTTGCAGACCAGGCTCGTCAAGCTTATGGGGCGTTAATTTCCAGGGTCTGTAGAAGCACCTCCTTTGTGGATTGGGACCACTGTTGCTGTACGCCATTCTTTGAGTATGTATCCTGTAGTAAGGCTGAAATTAAACAGCAGCCTTATGTGCGGGTTTAGTTCCTCTTGGAGTTCATGTAGCAAGCAACCCGGGACACCATCTGGTCCCATTAATGCTGTGTTTTTAGCTTTGGAGATGGTGGCTCTCACCTGGGCATCTGAGATGTTAGGGAGGCTACACTCTGCTGGGATAGATATTTCTCCTTTTGGGGGGGGGGGGGATTTGCACTGAACCTGTCTGCCAGAATGTTGGCAATGTCTGTGGGTTCAGTGTATTTTGTGTCATTTTGGACTAACTCTGAGCATATCTGGGAGTTTCCACCCAGGTTTCTAACATAAGTAAAGAAGGCCTTGTGATTATCTTTTGTGTACTTTGCGATTTTTCTGTCAAAGTTGGCCTTGAATGATTTTATGAGTGATCGTGGTTTTTTGCTAGTACTGATCAGAGATGCCTTCCCTTTTAGGGATTTTGCTCTGTCATGTAGTAGCTTCCTCCTCCTGTTGTAAAGTTTGTTAATGGCTGGGGTCCACCAGACAGGACGCCTGCCTTTGGGGGAATGGGTCTTGCTTTTATTTGGGATGGCATGATCCATGCATTCTTGAAGGTGTCCGTAGAAAGTGTTTATAAAGGATTCAGCGGTGTGGTCTGTGGTTTCCAGTGGCCCAGGGGCGTTGAAGGATACCACTTCAGTCTTAAGAAGTGTGAAGTCGGCTTTTGAGAAATTCTTCACTGTGGTCTTTTGTGCAGAGGGTGGGGACGGGATGTGTATTTCCAGTGAGATTCATTTATGGTCTGATCTCAGCAATGACGGGTATACTTCCGGTGTGGAGCATTGTGTCCCCATGTTTGTGATGATCAGGTCTAGTATATTATCTCCTCTTGTGGGAGTGGTGACTAGTTGTTCCATTGCATTTGAGTTTATGAATTCTAGAAACCTTTGGGCTAGGGTGTTGGGGCTTGAGTAATGCTCCCAGTCTATGTTTGGGTAGTTGACGTCTCCCAATATGATGGTATTTGGAGAGACATTCATACTCTCCAGTGTCTTCAGGAAGGCTGAGTGGGGTTCCTGAGTTTGTGAGGGTGGTCTGTAGCATGCTACAAACTGTACGGCAGTTTTGCCTATGGTTAGTTGCACATGGATGGTCTCTGATGCTTCGTGCATTGCCAGTAACCTGGAGGTGTGGGTATCTTTGATGAATATGTCTACTCCCGCTCCTTTTGTGGTTCGGTCCAAGTTTTGGGGCCGAAAAGCATGATATGAGGTATAACCTGGTAGTGCTGGGGTGCTCTCAGGAGCCTTGAACCAGGTTTCCATCACTGCACAGACATCAATGTTCTCCATACTGAGGTGGGCCTCGAGAGCATGCATCTTGAGGTTTAGACTTCTGGCATTGAGCAGCATTACCCTTAGATTTTTTCCACTTGTGTTTTCTAGGGAGGTGGATTTGTCTTTTGAACCTTGCCTAAAAAAGGCACTATGGAGGTGGCAAGAGCCTTGGCCAATATCCGGAAGCCCACGGGTGACAGGTGCAAGCCATCCCTTGCAAAGCAGCGTGGCTTGTCAAGCATGTCATCCCGAGCAGACAGACATTGGATCCCCTTAGAATGACACCAGCAATTGAGCTATTGTTAAAGCTGATCATTCTGTGTTTGTACTGTGGCATCATTCTTGGTGAGGGTAAGATGCTGCTCAGGATCAGGGTCATAACAGCCTGGGCTACGTAATCAGAGAGCTCCTCGATGTCTCTTTTCATGTAGTCCAGGGAGGTACGTCTCAGGTCATTCACACCGGCATGGACAATGACTGAGTCATATTTGTACTTGCTTTGGAGTGACCTGACTGCTTGTGTTATGTGGCGGTTTGAAGCGCCCAACAGGCAGCTTACTGTAACTCTTTCCTTGTTCAGTCTGGTAAGCGGGACATCAGTGTGTCTGACTATGGGGTCAGCTATTACAAGTGTATCAGGCATGTTGTTTGGCCTTAAGGGCTGTGACTGTTTGGCACACTGACATTGTGAACTCTGTGTTGCTTGTGCTATGTTTTGAGGTAGTGGTTGCTTGGGTGTCTGCTTTGGAGGCCTCTGTTGTTTTGGTACGTTTTAATTAGAGCCTCCTAGAATGTTTTTGTGCGTTTATGTGTTTGATTTGCAGTTGTGATAGGTCTATGTGAGACTGGGTTTGTGGTGCGTGTGGTTACCTTCTCCTCAGAGAGCTCAGCCTCCAGTTTGGCTAAATAGTTGCATCTCTCACATATATTTGTATTTGTTGGGGGGAGGAGGGGGTTGTCTGTGTACATGAGGCAGGTGTAACATTGCCTCAAGATTCCCAGATTCAACATGTTGTAGCTGGCCTTAGAGGATTTTATGTGTGGCCATATTTTTTTACCATAATACTGATCAGTGATTACTTCCCTTTTTGGGTTTTGCTCTATCATGTAGTAGCTTCCTCCTTCTCTTGCATGGTTTGGTAATGGCTGAGGTCCACCAGGCCAGATGCCTGCATGTATGGGATTGGGTCTTGGTTTTATTTGGGATTGCATAATCCATGCATTCCTGAATGTGTTCACAGAATGCATTTATAAAGGGTTCTGAGGTCTGGCCCATATTTTCCACAGGCACAAGGCCTTTAATGGATTCCACCGCAGTTTGGAGGAGTGCAACATTTGCTTTACACATGTTTTTCACTGTGGTTTTCTGCCGAGGGACTGGGGTCAGGATGTGAATATCCAGTGAGATTACTCTGTGGTCTGATCTTACCAGTGAGGGATACACTTCTCATCTTGGGCATAGAGTACCCATGTTGCTAATTATCACATCCAGTATGCTTACCCCTCTTGTGAGAGTGGTAAGTTGTTCCATAGCATTTTGGTTTATGAATTCTAGGAACCTTTGGCCTAGGGTGTTGGAGCTAGAATAATGCTCCCAGTCTATGTTTGAGTATTTTCAGTCGCCCAATATAATGTTGTTTGGAGAGACCTTGATATTTTCATGTGTTCTGAAGTAGGCCAAGTGTGGTTCCTGGAGTTAGGAGGGTGGTCTGTAGCAGGCTACTAACTGGGAGGCAGTTTTAGCCACTGTTACTTGCCCATGGATAGTCCATGCTGCTTCTTGCTGTGGCACCAACCTGGGGGTGTGGTTATCCTTGACAATTATTGATAGTCACCCTCCTTTTGTAGTTTGTTCCATGTTTTGGGGCTGTAAAGCATGGTATGAGGTGTAACCTGGTAGTGTTAGGGTGCTGTTGTGAGCCTTGACTCAGGTTTCTGTTACAGAACAGATAACATTCTCCATGCTGAGGAGAGTTTGGACTGCATGCATCTTGCAGTTTAGACTTCAGGCATTGTATCCCCTTTGACTAAAAGCAATACTTAAGCCAATTATTGTAATTGATCATCTTGTCTTCATATTGTGGCATCATGCTTGGTGAGGGTAGGATGTTAGTCAGGGTCATCAAGTTTGCATATACTACATGGTGTTACATTGCTTAACACATGGCAATCATGCCTCAGGTGGTGCTGCAGTTCTGTCTATGTTGGATGCACATACTACACTCCCTGTACATGTTTGAAAGCAGGTTGTGTCAACTTAGGCATCCCTTTTACTATATGTGTGAGTCAGAGAGAGGTATCATTTCCAGGGTTCCTACTGAGCCAGTGTATGTGCTATGCATTGCCTCTTTGGCAAGGCCAAGGCATACTGGGCACGCCTCCTTTTGCCTACTGGTGCAGGCTCAGGTTGTTCCTCCTCCAAGTCACGCTCTGCCTGTGATGGCCTTGGCAATGGTGGGGGGCTGTTTGGCCCAGCCCTATGCTGGTCCTGCTGCAGCTGTTTTCGCAGAATCATATTATGTAGCATAGCACATACCATGACAATTTGGGTACATGTAGTTGGTGAGTATTGCAAGGCTCCACCAGATGTGTCCAGGCACCGGAACCGTGACTTGAGCAACCCAAACACACGCTCGATTACATTTCGTGTTTGTGCATGTGCCTCATTATGGCGTTCTTGTTCAGGTGTGTGTGCATTTCTGATGGGTGTCATCAGCCACGGCTGCAGTACGTAGCCTGCATCCCCAACTAAGTGACCATGTGGGATGTCCCCATTGGCAAATGTCTGGTACAGCTGCGTCAAATGCCAGATATGGGAATCATGGTAGCTTCCAGGGCAGCCAGCACACGCATTCATTATTATGCCCTGGGCATCACACACGACCTGGCAGTTGATGGAGGGGAAGCCCTTGCAGTTAATGTAGGCCCTACCCCGCTCACCAGCTGGTGCTTTGATGCGTATATGCATGCAGTCTATTGCACCCACTACCTCAGGGTATTCCGCTGGAAGAGATGCATATTGCTGGCCAATACCTCACGGGAATTGGGGAAATATACATGATCACCGACATGTGCTGATATGGCATCCAGGAACTGGTGCAGTACCCTGGATGCTGATGCCTGTGATATCTCCATCATATCACCAGTTGGTCTATGGAAGGTACCAGTTGCTAGTATTCTTAGGCCAACACATACCTTGGTTTCCACTGTGATGGGTTCCCCTCTGTTGGTTCTGTGTGTGAGGCGTGGCTTGCACAGCTCAACAATTTGCTGTAGGAGGTCTCTGTCCACTCTATAGCGCTCCACTATCTCCAGCTCATGTAACCCCTGATAGGTGACCCTGGGCCTGTACACTCTTCTCCGTCTCCTCACTGTGGGTTGTCCAGCAGCATTTGCATAGTCACCACCCTCAACATGTTGCATATGTCTCCTTATAACAGCTATGGCAGCCCCTAGCATTTTTGGTCTGAGTGAAGCTTTTTCAGTTTTTACTTCTAATAGCTTACTCCTCTGTTGCAGTGTCTCTTGAGAGAAACATACTGCACTGTTGTTTGCAGAGTTTTAAGTGCTGGGCTGGGCTACTGTTCTGCCTGTGTAATTGCCTACTTCTGATTGTTTTCACCTGCTAGCTCTGCCAGTATTCCCTGCTAGCTTCCTACTATTTCTTCTGCTTCCTTTTTCCTTTCTGTTTCCTCAGGGGAGCGAGCATACAAGTGCAAACACGCTCACAGTGGCTAACACGCTACATATGCTTAGACGGACTACAATCTGCTTATTCGGTTAAACCGCCAAGACACCAGCGCAAACAAGCTTACAGGTCTTTAAACAGACTCCCACATGCTTACTCCAGCTTAAACGCGCACACTCACACTTACACACGCGCACTCTATCTTACTCGCGCCTCCCAGCGCGCACACGTGAGCATGCACGCCCAGCAAGAAACTTTGGTGTTATCCATAGTGCACACCTTCCATTTCTTGTCTTTCCCATGCCTACTTGTTGACATTCCTCTTTCCATGATGTGTAACTGACATCTTTCACATGCCACTGTGCTCCAGTGAGCTTCATTTCTTTCATACATACCCCCCTGTGATGTCACCTATCTCCTACTCTGTTACTCCCCCTTATCCTACTCCTACACTCCAGGGCATGTGCTCATTTGCTATGTGACAGTGCGATTCACTATCCTACCACTCATTTACATAGGATTGCCTACTAATGCTTAGTTACATGTCTTACACTCAGCTTCCCCCCTTAGCAACCCTGGTGGCCATATTGTTTTCAGCCTGCTATTCCCTTACATTGTACGTTCATGCTTTGCATAAAACCCATGTTTGTGGGTTTTAAATTTTTATTTTTCTGTTTTTTATAGCGCAGCCCGTTTGTGCGGTGCTGCGCTACGTTTAAACATCGGCGAACAAAAAACAACATTTTTATTTAATTTTTGCATCGGGGTACGTTGCCAGTGGCTACATATTTGGCCATTGGCATGCTGCCTGGAACATATGCAACCTTTATTTGGAGATGACAAGGCTCCATTGTGTTATTTGCAGAACGGTACTCAGTTGTCAACTGAGTACATTTCTGCAGATAACACGGCTCTTACACGGGCAGGTTTCTGCTTCCTGGATCACTAACTTACCTCATTTGCATGCCTTTCGGCTGCAAGTGAGGTAATTAGCATATCCACGCCCTGTCCGTGTAAGAGCCTCTTACACGCAAATACAGGCTGTTCCTGAATAGCGATGGCTGCATGGAGTCTTACACTACTCAGATTCCTTGCAAGCCATTGTGAATCCTGTGTGTGTGTGTGTGTGTGTGTGTGTGTGTGTGTGTGTGTGTGTGTGTGTGTGTGTGTGTGTGTGTGTTTTCTGGCAAATCACTGAGAACTGAATTCACTAAATAATGATAGCCATTTAAGTTTGCCTTCCTATCTTTCAGGAAATGCATGGTAACAGAAAACATTTTATTCTAGCAACTTTTCAAAAATTATATAAGCAATGTTTAAAACATGTCCCTGGTTTTGTGCCTTTTGTTCCCCCACCCCCAATGCATTTTGGCTTTTTCCTGATTTATTGTGCTACATAGTTCTTCGTGGGAGAGAAGTTTACTGCTGCTTATGCCAAGTCTGTTTGTGTTATTAGTAACACAACAGGTAGAATACTTCCTTTTGATACAGAAGCTGTGGGTTCTACTCCCACAGTATGTAGATGGATTACTGTACTGTGTTGTACTTTTGAAGGGGGTGGATGCTGCAGTCCTGAGAATGTCCCCTTTGGTGGAGATACCTAGTAACTATGACTGTGTTATCAGTTTTGGTTATCAGCATTTGAAATGTGGTATCCCGTAATTCCACTGGAGTGGGTGAGGTTACATAATTAGGTATGCAAATTTATGTTAATCAGCGTACAGATTTGTACCTATTTTTCATGGGGCTTTGTCCAGATTTTTGATGTTTCCAGGTTGAGAGGTATGACTCTGCTGCATACTCAGGAAGCACCTACCAGTATACAATGGCAGATTTCCACTACTGTTGAGGTGAACAAACAAAAAATATGATCCCCAAAGAGTCAAATACATAAGAGCTAGATAGGAAAATACATTTTACAGCTGAAAGTAAATGATATAGAAATCAGAAGGGGAGGGTGCATTGTGCAGATTATTGGTGTAATTGAAGATGTGACTACTCAGGAATTATTAGAATTTGAAGAGCATGATCACAGACAGGCTGAAACTTCCCTTTAAGTTTGTTTTCAGAATAGATAGGATTTGCAGGACTATAAAGAAGAAATCAGAATTTGATAACCCTTGACATGTCTAACTCCTTCTCCACAAGGAACTGGATTATCTAATACAGTGGAAAATGCAGGGGACTTCTTTGTCAGGTAAACCACATTAAATCTGTGGTGGATATCTCTGCAGATTTATATCAATGTTGCAAGGAGTAGACTTTCTGAAGAGGAGACTAGCTGAACTAACCTTCCCTGCCCTTGTCATTTATCCAGTTACATTAGCGGTAACAGCATGGGAAAAAGTGAAGATATTCAGAGATATTGCATTTGCTTGGCAGTTTAACAAAGAAGAGAAGGAAAAAAAAAAGAAAGAAAAACCTCATGGAGGGTTTGGAATATATTATTACATGCAAGGGAATGGAATGGGAAGCAAATTCTTCCAAAAGTATGGAGGATGTAAGATATGCCCAGTCAGTGAGAAAAAGAAAAGGTTAACAAAGTTGAGATGACACAGATAAAGGGATCAGAAACCCAGAGGATACTAAACTCAACAGAATATTTATACATAGATACTCAGTGGAATGAAGTGATAGACGTTGGCAGTAATATGACATAGTTGGAAATTAAAAATCAAATTCAACAGTAGAAGACACATTTTTGTGTCAGTAGCTCAATAAGCAGTACAGCCACCTCTAGTGATGCATGAGCAGAAAGCTGAGTTCTATTCCCATCTCTTGTGATCGAATTCATTTCCATTGCTGATACTGAGAGTGCTGCTTTTCAGATAAGACATTAAATCACAGTCACATCTCCCTGCCTTGGTGGTATCTCAGGTGGATGTAAAAGATCACACAGTATTTATGAAAAAGAATAGGGAATTTCTCCAGTGCCCTGGACATATTATCCCCTGGTCAGTATAAATAACACCTTGGGACTAACGTGATTAACAAAGCATAAATAAAAAAAGAAATAAATATAAATCAGAAACCACATTAAGCAGCATGTGTACAAAACATGTAAAGAGACGACGGCACTCTACATATGATAAACGACAGTGGAGGGAAGAGAGGCGATGTGACTCTGATACACAAGATGACTATTGCTAGCATACCACGGTGCACTTCATAGACTCAATCATGGGGATGCATCACCTGTTTCCAGCAGGGACAACACTCCCCAGACGGTTCTGTGTTTTAGTTAAGGGTCTGTAATTTTTCCTCCACTTTTTGGGCTGCATGTTTGTGTGGTATCACAGGAAAGGAGAAAAGCAATAACAAAATCACCTGTGTTTACCTTGTTTCAGTATTGGTGCATGCAGCAGCACATAGGTACACATCACACACTAATGAGCACAAATGGAGTTAATATATTCACAAAAGCAGCAGATGTTTTTCATAGGTGCTAATTACAGCATAAGAAGGTGATCCACTATAAGTTGGCCTGCAGCGATGTCCTTCACGGGAATGCCCAGGAAAAAAAAAAAACATGGCCTGCCACTTTTGGGTGTGCACAGCATACTCACCAATGGCCAGTGGAAGTACTACCACTATGGGAGCATGATTGGGCATGGCCATGTTGGCTATCAGCAGATGCTGTGGCTGACCTATGCCCATGAGGATGCAGATCCCCTCCTAGCAGATGTTCCATCACTGACACTGCTGGTTCCATAACAGACACTCCTCGGTCCATCACAGCCACCCTGCATCCAACATGTCATTCATCCAATCCAGTGAATCGGCAACATGGTGGAGGCAGTCACACATGTCAGCCTGTGCCACATCCAAAACCCTGAGCATTTGTCTGGAGTGCCTTTCTGAATGTGCCTGTGCCTCCATGATGGCCCTAAACATATGTTGAGTGACACGGGAAGGGACACCTGCATCAGGTAGAGGTGGGACAGCAGGTCCCCTACAAACACCCCTATGAACCCTCTTGCATGGCACATCACTCACAGTTGGGCTACAGCCAAACTCACAGGCACAGAAGCCACAGTAGCGATACTTCCCTGATCAATGTTCTTGCTCTCCATCTGTCCAATATCTGTGGGCTCAGTGGACTGGGTAGGCGTAGGCCTACTGGCTGTGTCCAGGAAAAATGAAGGGAATGGCTGGATGTCAACCTCTGTGTCAGATTAAACATCTGCACACCCTGACTGTGCCTCAGTTTCACCACCATCATCATCAGTGTCTGCTGAGACACTGACATCAGGTAGCACAAGGCCCACACTCCCACTGTCATGATCACCTGTGATAAGAAGGATGAAACACAGGCATACATTAATACTTTCACTACTATGGTGCAATATATGTTAAACAACTAACAGTGCTAACGCTATTACAGACAGAACAGCAATCTTTTTCACTATTTCTAGCATGTCGAAGGGTCAGTTGCTGGCGTCCTCTCCTGTTCAGCTGGTGAATCTGGGAATCTTGAGGCAATGTTACAATTGCCTCATGTACACAGACAACCCTCTCCTCCTCCCAACAAATACAAATATATGCGAGAGATGCAACTATATAGCTAAACTGGAGGCTGAGCTCTCTCAATTCAGTACTGGCAAGACCAGTTAGGAGGAGAAGGTAACCACGCACACCGCAAACCCAGTCTCACATAGAACTATCACAACAGCAAACCAAACACATAAACACACAAAAACATTCCAAGAGGCTCTGATTAAAATCTACCAAAGCAACAGAGGCCTCCAAAGCAGACACCCAAGCAACCACCACCTCAAGACATAGCACATGCAACACATAGTTCACAAAGTCAGTGTGCTAAACAGTCACAACCCTTAAGGCCAAACAACATGCCAGACACACTTGTAATAGGTGACTCCATAGTCAGACACACTGACGTCCCACTCACCAGACTGAACAAGGAAAAGGTCACAGTAAGCTGCCTGTCGGGAGCTAGAATCTGCCACATAACACAAGCACTCAGGTCACTCCACAGCAAGTACAAATATGACTCAGTCATTGTACATGCCGGTGTGAACGACCTGAGACATACCTCCTGGACTACATGAAAAGAGACATAGAGGAGCTCTCTGATTATGTAGCCCAGGCCGGTATGACCCTGACCCTGAGCAGCATCTTACCCTCACCAAGAATGATGCCACAGTACAAAGACAAAATGATCAGTTTTAACAATTGGCTTAATTACTGGTGTCATTCTAAGGGGATCCAATGTCTGTCTGCTTGGGATGACATGCTTGACAAGCCACGCTGTTCGCAAGGGATGGCTTGCACCTGTCACCCTGGGCTTCGGATATTGGCCAAGGCTCTTGCCACCCCATAGTGCCTTTTTAGGCAAGGCTCAAATGACAAACCTACCTCCCTAGAAAACACAAGTGGAAAAAACTAAGGGTAATGCTGCTCAATGCCAGAAGTCTAAACCTCAAGATGCACGCCTCAAGCCCTCCTCAGTATGGAGAACATCGATGTCTGTGCAGTGACTGAAACCTAGTTCAAGGCTCCTGAGAGCACCCCAGCACTATCAGGTTTTACCTCATATCATGCTTTCCGGCCCCAAAACTTGGACCGAACCACAAAAGGAGGGATTATCCATTTTCATCAAAGATACCCACACCTCCAGGTTAGTGGCAACGCGAAGCATCGGAGACTATCCAGGTGCAACTAACCATAGGCAAAACTGCCTTACAGTTTGTAGCATGCTACAGACCACCCTCTCAAACTCAGGAACCCCACACAGCCTTCCTGAAGACACTGGAGAGTATGAATGTCTCTCCAAATACCATCATTTTGGGAGACTTCAACTACCCAAACATAGACTGGGAACATTACTCAAGCCCCAACACCCTAGCCCAAAGGTTCCTAGAATTCATAAACTCAAATGCAATGGAACAACTAGTCACCATTCCCACAAGAGGAGATAATATACTAGACCTGATCATCACAAACATGGGGACAAAATGCTCCACACCGAAGTATATCCCTCTTTGGTAAGATCAGACCATAAATTAATCTCACTGGAAATCCACATCCGCCCCCACCCCTGCACAAAGACCACAGTGAAGAACTTCTCAAAAGCAAACTTCACACTTCTTAAGACTGAAGTGGTATCCTTCAAGGCCCCTGGGCCAGTGGAAACCACAACCCACACTGCTGAATCCTTTGCAAATGCCTTCTATGGGCACCTTCAAGAATGCATGGATCATGCAATCCCAAATAAAACCAAGACCCATTCCCCAAAGGCAGGCCCGGTCTGGTGGACCCCAGCCATAAACAAACTTTACAACAGGAGGAGGAAGCTACTACATGACAGAGCAAAATCCCTAAAAGGGAAGGCGTCTCTGATCAGTACTAGCAAAAACTACGATCACTCATAAAATCATCCAAGGCCAACTTTGAGAGAAAAATCGCAAAAGACACAAAAGACAATCACAAGGCCTTCTTTAGCTATGTTAGAAACCTGGGTGGAAACTCCCAGATATGCTCAGAGTTAGTCCAAAATGACACAAAATACACTGAACCCACTGACATTGCCAACATTCTGGCAGACAGGTTCAGTGCAAATTTCTCCTCCCTCCCCAAAAGGAGAAATAACTATCCCAGCAGAGTGTAGCCTCCCTAGCATCTCAGATGCCCAGGTGAGAGCCGCCTCTCTACAGCTAAAAACACAACATTAATGGGACCAAATGGTGTCCCGGGCTGTGTGCTACATGAACTCAAGAGGAACTAAACCCACACATAAGGCTGCTGCTTAATCTTAGCCTTACTACAGGATACGTACCCAAAGAGTGGCGTGGCAACAGTGGTCCCACTTCACAAAGGCAGTGCTTCTATGGACCCTGGAAATTACTGCCCCATAAGCTTGACGAGCCTGGTCTGCAAAGCTATGGAGAGGATCATTATGGAACTCATAAACAAAGACATTGGGGACCTACAGACATTGGATCCTACCCAATTTGGCTTTGTCAAGGGCAGATCCTGCCTTTTGAACTTGGTCGACTTTTTGAAACAGTCACTAAGGCCATTGATGAGGGTAAGGCAGTTCACACAGCCTACCTTGACCTTGCAAAAGCCTTTGACACAATACCCCACTCGGGCATCATAGACAAACTCACCAGCTTAAATGTAAACCCATATGTCACAAGATGGGTTGCAAACTGGCTCAAGGACAGAACCCACAGGGTCAGAGTTGCTGGAGCTATGTCAGACTCTAAGCCAGTCACAAGTGGTGTCCCACAGGGCTCAGTCCTGGGACCCCTCTTGTTCGGCATTTATTTTTCCGAGGTACAGGCAAACATAGGAGGATTGTGGCTGACAAAGTTTGCAGATGACTGCAAACTGGGCGCCATAGTTGATACTCCAGCGGACACAGACATCCTTCAGAGAGGCCTCATAGAAATGGATAATTGGTGCCAAAGCCATGGCCTTAAGCTGAACGCCAAAAAATGTATAGTCATACCCTTTGGGAAAAACAAGGTACCGACAAATTACCACATAGGCGGTAATCCATTAAGTACGGAAGAGGTAATCAGGGACCTAGGGACCCAGGTTGACAGTAACCTCTCATTTGACACTCACATTGCCAAAGTGGTTAGGAAGACCTTCTATATTGCCCACCTTATCATGAAGTGTTTCACATCTAGATCAAGAGAGGTCATTGTGCCCTGTACTCTTCTCTTATCAGGCCAATGATTGAATACAATGCCCCATTTGGGATGTATCTCACCCGACACCTGCAGCAGTTGGAAAGACCCCAAAAGTTCCTCACCAAGAGGATAAAGGGTCTTAAACATATGTCATATGCTGCCCGACTGAAAAATTCCAGCTCTATTCAGTCGCATACCGCCTACTCAGAGGTGATCTGTGCCTGACGTACAAGACCATGTCCAATCCTGAATTAATGGACATGCTCCACCTCAGAAAATCCAAATCCATCAGAGCCACGAGAACAAGTGACTTAAACCTCAACACAGAAATAAATAGGACGTGCTGGAGGGACAGATTCATAACCCAGAGGCTCCCTACACTCTGGAACAGAATCCCAGTCCATGTTAGGCAGAGCCCCTCACTGACTCTATTCAAGAGAAATCTCGACGAGTGGATGGGAGATCATAGGTTTACCCCGGGGGTTATCTCTGTGTCACTACTAGACAGAGGCATAGTAAACTAAACCCTAAAAGGGCGTAGTATTCTCATCCTAAGGGGTGGTGTAAGCCACACACACTCTGGCTAGGCTTATAAATGCCCTAGGGCAGATAGCCTAGTATGAACCTATGAACCTATGAATACATACAACAGGCCTAAAATAACACATTATGATATTTCTTTAAATTGATCTGCAGTACTGACATACATTTATTTGGCTTATCATCTGCAGGAGGCATACTTCACTGGATTCCTGATGGTCCTGAAATAAATTAGGTAAGAGGTAAGGACAACATTGTCACATTTAACAGTAAGACAGGTGGTACTATATGTACTCCTTTATGTCTGTATTAACTGTACGTTTAACAAGAACATGACTGACAACTCCTAGCTGAGCTTTTGCTGCCATACTCATAGACTTTCTTGCATATTGGGACAACCCCTTCTCAGAAGAAATGCCCTATGTTGACGGAGAACTTCAACAATGATATTTTTCTCCGATTCACTTAAGGGGCTCTCCATTTCACTGACATTTTGTGTCTTAAAGACAACAGAATGATAATACACATACGTATCACATAACTACAAAGTAACTGTTTCCAGATTAAACAATAAAGGTAGCCAGTCTGTATTACCCACTAGAGAAACATAAAATAGTCTACAGATGTGAAATACTAACAACAGGCAGGATGCAAAACAAGGATAGTAGCAAGAGCAACATATCCTTACATGTGGCATAGCAGCAACTCAACTGTGCTCCCCCAAAAGAACAGTCCATTCTAGTCTGTGACATAACAGTAACTCTTCTTTGCTCCCCACAGCCACATAAGAACAGCTAAATGAACCATATTGCTAATAAAATATCTTTGAAATGCTAAATGTGCTTTCAAAGGACCTGTCCTGGAACCATTTGTACATATTTACCACACAGCATTCTATTTTCATGCATTGTCAATCATTTGTACATCAGAAATGGTTTGACAAACATGGCCATGCCATCAATACGCTTCTAACTAATAAATACAGATAACAGTGTGAAACCCTTTGCTTCACATTATTCATTAATATATTCCAGTATATGCATTATGTATGTAACAGAATGGTTACATACCTCCTGGAGTTCAATACTCTTCTGTAAAGATATCTTTGGAAATATTTTGCTTTCGTAAAGTCCTGCAAACACAAGTGTCCTCACCATCAGATTGGCTAGCTACACATTTGCCTTTTTATAATGGAGAAGATTATTTGTGACGCCCCTGCACTGGCCCAGTAATCAAGGAGCCTCAATCCTCACCACTAACACAAATGAGGGACGTGCACACTGGGAGGATGTCAAGTATATCCACAGTAAAGTACAGTTTCCCTTAAGAGCACACAGAAATCATAGTCAGTCTGGGGGTGGTTTCTCCCTCTCTCTCTCCAGATCCCCAATAGCATTAAGATCTCAGCCAAGTGGTCAAACCAAAACCTCCAGCACTCTCTCTGCCCAACAAGTGCTTCGTGTCCCTGCCCAAGTAGTTGGCGCACACACACACACACACACACCCACACACACACACACACACACACACACACACACACACACACACACACACACACACACACACACACACACACACACACACACACACACACACACACTTTGAGATTTGATTTATATACAAACACAAAGACACTCCTGGGGAAGGTTGGCATAGGTTCACTAACTATGCCCCCTTTTGCCCAGACTATAAGGTAGTACCAGCTGCCACCAATCACTCTTATCAACTAGTATAAGGACCTTCCCAAAGGGTGACCAATACTACTCCATAATGTTACTGTTATTCAGATGGTAAGTGTGACCAGAACTTTTAAGGTTATTATGAGTGGCCTATACAGTATCATCAAATATATATGCAAGTACTCTCAGAGCTTAAACATTTCTTACAAAACCAGCCACAATTAAAAGGTTTAAATGTATATAATAATAAATAATAAAAGCACAAGGCAATAATCACTAACTCAACACAGTGACAACAGAGTTCAGAATCACGGGAAATACTTTAAAGCAACATTGCAGGACAGTCTCACATAAATACAGAAAACATCTAGATTAGTCTTGCTATTTTCCTATCTATCTCTAAAATAAATACTATGATCTAATTCTTACTTACAGAGGACAGACAAGTGTGGGTGAGAGGATGTTGTCAGATCCAAAACAAGATACAAAATGCCCAGACTTTTTCTCAGAGATAGTTCTTAAATTAATAATACACATTACTGCTGGGTTAGCTAGATTACATCACTGTTTGACACCTGCCTCTAGTTCCCAAGCTAAACACATGCCAACAGTAGTTAACATGTCTCTATTAAAAATACTTATCTTTCAGATGTACAGCTGCTAGGAAGCCACAGAGTAATACAACAACACTTTATATGTGAAACCTAGTAATTATCTCTGTCTCAAGAAAACAGAAAGAAACCCCTAGTACACATCCTGTCTCTTAGCTGAGATAAACTAACTTTATAACACATCGTAAAACTCTTTACTTATTTTCTTCGAGTTTACATGTTAACTCTTTATATTCCAGCCTTTACCATCAACACATACATTTGCATAGGCATGTAGTTTATATACATTTCTGCTCTATTCCAGCAGGGTGCCAAGTGGTTACATTCTTGAAGCTCAGTACAGAACATATAGTTTTCTTACATTTGTAAGGCAAGCATAGAATTCATATTACTATTCACAAATGACATAGAATTATTTACAAAATTCTAGCTGGCTGGGCTGGCCTGGCCGCCTTCACATTATTAATGGATTGTGTCTGTCTAGGCTGTAGTTCAGAGATGCTAATTATAGCATAAGCAGCTGAATTGCATGTGAATCAACCAATGTTGTTGTTTTTTTCTGTGGATTTCAAAAGTAGTGGAGTACAGACACAGAAAGTCTACACAGACAAAATGTTAGGAGCTGCTGCTTAACTCCATTTGTATGTGCTACGGGCTGCAAGTAATGCTGTTTGCTGTTACTTCTGCTGCCAATAGACCTAGGCCAAAACAAAGAAGAGTTTTCAGACCACATTTAACTTATCATAACAAACACAACATGGACATTGTAGAGTGCTACAGGCTGGACAGGGACACAATACAGGAATTTTGCAACCTCTGCCAGCCTCAAGTAAAACAGCAAAAACATTTGAGACAGTGATGAATCCAGTGGTAACAAGTAAATCAATAAGGAAACAAGAAAAGACAATGAGAAACATGTAAAGCTCAGTAAACACACAGTTTATTCTGTTGCTAGTAAAAACGTTCACCTACACAAGGCTTCTTCAGAAAATCTATTTACACAGTGATAGTGAATCATTTAAATACTATCAATTACAGTCACATGATCGGTGTCCCAAGTCACATGATAAAATGTTCACATGATGAAGGTAAAAGTAGATATAAAGTTGAAAATATTATAGATGAGTAACTCTAAATATATATATATATATATATATATATATATATATATATATATGTGTGTGTGTGTGTGTGTGTGTGTGTGTGTGCGTGTATAATGTGTATGAATTTGTTAAAAATATATAACAATTGTATAAAAAACTTGTATCCACAAGCATTCATTCAGTTCAGTGTATTATATATTTCCACCATGTAATGGTCCATAGACTACCCGCAGTATACAAACTTTAAACTCATGTTCACGGTTCTTGGAATTCATAAATTCCAACGCCCTGGATCAACTAATCCATAGTCCCACCAGGGGCTCCAATATCCTAGACCTGGTCATTACCAACATGGGAAATCGATGCTCCACACCTATGGTCACCCCCTCATTAGTCAGGTCTGACCATAAGCTAATCACCCTTAACATCCACATCCCAACCCCCAGTAAGGAAACCTCCATAAAAAAACTTCTCCAAAGCCAACTTCATGCTACTCAAATCAGAAGTGACAAACGTCATGACACCTATGCAGACGGGAACTGAAAGTTCAACTGCTGAATCCTACACTACGGCACTGTACGAGCACATCCACTCATTCATGAATCTTGCCATCCCAAATAGAACCAAGATGCTCTCATCCAAAAAAAGGAAGCCAATCTGGTGGTCCCCTGCCATAAACAAACTTTACAACAAAAGGTAGAAACTGTTGCAGAAAAGAAGAAAATCCCAGGATGAAAAAACTCCCTTACCAGCCTCAGTAAGAAACTGAGATCCCTCATAAACTCCTCCAAAGCTAGTTATGAAAATAAAATTGCCAAAGATTCCAAAGACAACCACAAGGCATTATATAACTATGTCAAGAATCTAAATGGCAATGCTCAGACCTACTCTGAGCTAAAACAGAATGGCATTAAATATACTGATCCCAAGGATATTGCCAATATCCTGGCAGATCGATTCAGTTCCAACTTCACCCCCCTCTCACCCCCTGAATGGCCCATCTCAATACCGGAAGATTGCCAAATTCCGGTAATAATGGCCAAACAGGTAAAAAATGCACTCTCCAAAGCTAAAAATACAGCATCCATGGGACCAGATGACATCCTGGGCTGTGTACTACATGGACTACAATATGAACTGGCACCTCACCTAAGTGTCATGTTTAATCATAGCCTCACCTCAGGTTTTGTGCCCACTGAGTGGTGCAGAGCTACAGTTATCCCACTCCACAAGGGGGGATCCACCTTGAATCCCAGAAACTACCATCCCATCAGTCTGACAAGCCTTATCTGCAAGGCCATGGAGCATATTATCATGGAACTTATAAACAAAGACATTGGCAACCTTCAAACAATGGACCCCACCTAGTTTGGGTTCGTGAAGGGCCGATCATGTCTCTTGAACCTGATTGACTTCTTTGAATCAGTCTCCAGAGCCATGGACAAGGGTAAGGTGGTCCACACAGCCTATATAGACCTTGCCAAGGCCTTTGACACCATCCCCTACTCTGGAATCATAGATAAACTTACTAAGCTGGGCATTAATCCCTACATCACCCAATGGGTTGCTAACTTGCTTACTGATAGAACCCACACTATAAAAGTAGCTGACTCCAAATCCAGCTCTAGACAAGTGACAAGTGGAGTACCTCAGGGTTCAGTCCTGGGACCGCTCTTGTTTGGCATCTACTTCTCTGAAGTGCAGGCCAACACTAAGGGACTCTGGCTAACAAAGTTTGCAGATGACTGCAAACTGGGAGCCATTGTTGAATCCCCAAATGATGTGGATACTCTACAAAAGGGCCCTACAGAAACAGATGCTTGGTGCCAGAGTCATGGGCTCAAACTCAATGTCAAGAAATGTATAGTTATCCCCTTTGGGAAAAAACATGTATCCATGAATTATCATATAGGTGGCAGTACACTAAACACCGAAAGTGTGATAAGAGACTTAGGGACACAGGTGGGCAGTGGTCTCACCTTCGATAACCACATCGCCACAACAGTCAGGAAATCCTTCTATGTGGCACACCTCATCACTAAGGGCTTTTCATCCAAAAAAAAGTATGTCATTATCCCACTGCAGTCATCCCTCATTAGACCCATTATATAATACAATGCCCCATTTGGTATGTACCTCTCAAGACATCTGCAACAACTGGAAAGGCCGCAGAAATACCTCACTAAAAGAATCACAGGCCTAAAGCAGATGCCCTATGCTGACCGCCTTAAAAAACTCCAGCTATACTCTGTCGCATATCGTCTACTCAGAGGCAATCTCTGCTTAACATACAAGGCCATGTCAAACCCAGAGCTGTTGGACATGTTACACTTAAAGAAATCCCAATCCCTCAGAGCCACACACTCCAGGGATCTACACCTTCTCATCACAATAAATAAAACATGCTGGAGGGATAGGATCCTGACCCAAAGACTCTCCAGACTCTGGAATAGACTGCCCATACATGTCAAGCAGAGTGCCTCTTTGGCCCTCTTCAAAAGGAACCTTGATGATTGGATGGGAGAAAGGAAATTCACCCCAGGGATCACGTCAGTTGCCCTGCTAGACAGGGGTCCAAGGAAGTAAGTAGTGTGGGAAGAAATAGCCAGGGAATTGTTATGGCTAGGTTTGTATAGTCCCTAGGGCTGATAGCCTAGTACCAACCTATGAACCTATGAACCTATGGCACTTTTCTACTTTAGGATAGCTGCCAATATACTGTTTAAGTTTTTGTTTAGTCTTGCCCAAGTAGTATGATGTGCAGTATTCACACAAAGCTAGATAAACTATGGTTTTTGTGTCACAATTCCCTGACACTCTAACTGAAACTGTTAGCCATTAATAAGATGTACAAACATTTTGTTCATGTAAATATACTTAAAATACACACATTTCCCACATCTAAAAGTGACCTTCTGAGTAGTCCTGAGGGGCATTGTAGTCTTAGGTTGTTCCTGATAACAAAGTAACTGCTTCAATTTATGCCATCTCTTATAACCAAAAGATGGTTTGTTAGAAATAATGGATTGTAACTCAGGTGCATCTTGTAGAAAATGGCAGTGTTTATCAATAACACATTGGTGCATTAAAGTGACAGGGATGACAGTCCAGTGAGTGATGACTTGATTCTCACTGTCACCAAGCTTGACATTTATGGGTTTGCGATATCCCCACCTTCTCACTAACCATGGGGTTCACACACCTCTTGAGTCATTCACCATCCCTATCTCTTGTTTGCCTTGACTGTCTGAAATTGCTTCCTCCCCTACCCAACTTACCTCACCCAGGCATTCTTACATCCCTTACCCAACATTTCCCTCTCTCAAAAAAAAAAAAATTGGGCACCTGTCCCACCAAAAAAAATTGTTCCATACATAGCTCTCCCTTTTGTACACGTGTCTTCATGACACATTTAATTTGGTCCAATTGGCTATACAACATGATTGTGTTGTGGTCAGCCCTCTCTCTCTCTCTGGAGGTGACAGTCCAAAAGCAGCTAATATTTTGCATATATGATTATGTTTTATTTTTGAAGAAATGGATAGCTAAGGTTCGTTCCTACATCCCTCTGGCATATTCCTGCCCTGTTTTCACTTTGTTTTCCCCCTATCTGCTCTCAATTTCATCACGTTCCAGTCTTCTGCGTTTCTTTTCTTTAAAGAATAATTGAGCGATGGTGCATATCATGCACTAACGCATGGATGCAGCAAAAAGCACATATATGTCTTATATACAATTGTACTGGAAACCAATACCATCTAGCCATATTTTAGAGACTCCATACCAATTATCACACATAAGAATTTGGATTTCCACATAGAAGTATTTGAAACAGTTACATCCACATGGATTCAAACCCAGTACCATCTGATCCCAAAAAATTAATGAATCAATGCATCAACAGATGGTGCTACAGACTCAGTTGTGTAGCAGGTGTACTATAGAGACTGAATAGCAAATGGCAGACTTAACTGCTGTTGCATGCACCTACTGCTTAACTGACTCTCTGGCTGCAGGTATTAATTCACTTAATGCAGTAATATGTTCCGTTTTGGGGCCAGATGGTACTGGCTCTGAATACAGTTGTAGCTAATACATGCAACTATGTTTGTATTATCATGGCTTATCGATGGTGTGAGATCGAGTACTAAAGCTTTTTAAAACTGAATGGATATCATGCAATAGTACTTTTAAAACATTAATGGGATCATGCAATGCTGCTTCATACAAAATTAATGGGACTATATGACACTGGTGATATGGGGAGCTAGCACTGGGGAGTACAAAGGGAAATCCTTGCTAAACTGTGCCAGTTACTACTGAATGTATAAAATATATCTGCTGTCTAACTGACTCTTTGGCAACATGTGTTAATGCTTAGTTGTTGGAGGCAGATGTTACTGGGCTTGAATACAGGTATAAGTAGTAATTTTGGAAGTGTGTATGATACCTTAAATACATCTACTTATATTGCAGCCATTTACTGTTTCTTTCTGTTGGTGTGTAATGTGCACCATCACTCAATAATTCTTTAAAGAAAAAGAATGGATAAGACAGGAAAGTGATGAAATGGGAAGCAAGCAGAAGGGAAAACAAAGTGAAAGGATGGCAGGAATGTGCAGGAAGGATGTAAGAAAGAACCACAGCTCTCCATTTCTTCAACAACAAAACATGAACACATATGCAAAATATTAGCTGAATTTGGACTTTCACCTCCAGAGAGATGGGTGGCCACAACACAATCATGTTGTGTAGCCAATTGGACTGAATCAAGTGTGTCATGAAGACATGTGTGCAAAATGGAGAGCTATGTATGGAAAAAATGTTTTGGAGAGAGGTGAATGTTGGGGAAGGGATGTAGGAATGTCTGGGTTAGGTAAGTTGGGTAGGAGAGGAAGCAATTGCAGACAGACAAGACAAACCAGGCAAGAGACAGGGATGGTGAAGGACACAAGAGGTATATGAACAGCATGATTGGGGAGAGGGTGGGAAATCCAGGTCTCATGCACATCGTGCTGGTTGACAGTGAGAATCTAGTCCTCAAACAGTAGACTGTCATCACTGTCATCTCACTGTGCCTCTGGCTGCAGTGCCCAATGTCTGCATCTCCTATGGGTAGAATGAACCAGGATGGAGAGCAGAAGCTGCATCTGTCATAGAAGTGCACCCACAGTGTGGCGCACAATCCCACCCACCATCAGCTCATCTTGGGTGATAAAGTCATCATCTCTGCCACTGCTCATAGTGGGTGTCACAGGCCTATCCTTCAGGTCAGAAGTACCTGAGGGGCCAGATAGTGCAGGTGCAGCAGAGGGGGTGCTGCTAGGTTGCCCACCAGATGTGATGGGCAGTGGTGCTTTAACCAGTGGAGTGGGGGAAGGAGGATTCCATGTGACAGGGCTACCCCACTGTGCTCTGGGGAAAAAAATAAAAAGAGAGAGAAAAAAATAGAAGAGCACTTGTAACTGCATATGTGACATACAAAGCATCGATACAATTATTTGACTCTATTCTTTTACCTTTACATTTAACATTACAAATTCCTAAGAAATGTCTTCACTATTTTTAAGATTACCCAGTTCATAACAGAGTCACACTATAGTACAGACTGCAACTAGCAATCGTTGATGTGTGCACATATTGCAAATATGTGTGTTACAATTGTACTGATTACAGTTTTCAGAAGGCCATTTGTACCACAAGTATAGAGGTCTGAAGTTACATTGCAATAATGATGAAAACCTAACAGTACTGCATATTTGGGAAGTGTGGTTTGTGATCCCACAACCACTAATGACTGTCTAATACTCTATTGTTATTCTGTCATATAGACTACTGCATGCATACTTTCTTTTTACAGTTTAGAGATGCATGCTCACTGTTATTTCAGAGTATGGAACTGTTGCTTTGTGCTACAGACTAAAGCATGCAAACTTTATTTTTCAGTTGAAATATACATGCTCTCTTTGATACAACTGCATTAAATACCAACTAAGAAATTGTTAACTTTTAATTCTACTAAAATACTATTAAAATTATTATTATTAAATTACTATTTAGAACAGTACTGTTCTGATGCATACATACTACATGCTTTTCACATCCTTAACAAATGCACAGCATGGAACCTGACATATGAGACTCAGTCTGTAGCAGCTGTGGAAAAAACAAAACAGAACAGAATACCATTATGAATACCAGTCTTGGCTATATTCAGATTTTAACTCTTACAATTGCTTACTGAAATTGATATGTACTCGTCTGTGGGATGTCCCCTGAACTAAATTCCCCAATCCAATGGTCGAGTGTATCCCACTTCCTCTTCTGGAGGTCATCAATGGGATATCTGCATTGTTCACCAGTGATGGTGATACCTGTAGCACTGGTCAAAGCCCTGGTAATACTATGCCGGGCTTCAGACTTGTATTTTGAGCCTGAATAGTCCTGCTGCAGCAACCAAGCCCCATGTTGCTTAATGAGGAGTGGAGTAAAGACTTTGGACTCCTGGACACAACACCTCTGCACCAGAAAGCGCACTCCCTCACCAGCAACACTATACAAGTCTACAATAGCTCAAGTTCAGTGTAGAATGAGCATTTCCTACCAATTGCATTTTATATCGTGATGTTTTCCCACCGACAGCATGTCTTGCGCTTACTGAGAGTGAGCACATTTTGGTTTTGCAACATTTGAAAACATTGCGCATCTCTTACCATCACACAAGCATGGTAGGTGAGGGTGTATACTGGTGAGCACCATGTTTGCAAGATGTTAAGCGATGCACAGCAGTGGCAAGCACTGCAATTTCACGATTATTTAGTATAGAGGCACTTTTGTAAATGTGCTAGTCAAATGGACCATGTCTATCATTCTCCTACGCTTACAGCTATTGTCGAAAGAAGGTTGAGAAAACAGTTGTTTATATTGCTCTTCATTGCTATAATCTGTAATCTCACAACAGTAAAACAAAATTTGTACACCCTGTATTAGAACCCCAGACCATTTGTACTCCACACCTACACTTAACACAGGATTAGTGACATGATATGCCCTTTCTTAGTATTCATAGGTTCATAGGTTCATAGGTAGGTACTAGGCTATCTGCCCGAGGGCATTTTTAAGCCTAGCCAGAGTGTGTCGGCTTTCGCCGCCCCATTGATTAATTAAGTGAGCCTCTGTCAAGCAGAGCCAATGAAGTGATCCCGGGGGTGTATTTTCTGTTACCCATCCACTCATCAAGGCTTCTCCTGAAGAGTGTTAGTGAGAGGGTCTGCCTAATGTAGATAGGAATTTTGTTCCAAAGCATGGGGAGTCTCTCTGACAGGAATCTATATCTCCAGCATGTTCTATTTATTGTTGTGGTGAGGTTTAGCTCACTAGAGCACATGGCTGGCAGTGACTTGGATTTCTTTAGGTGGAGCATGTCCATCAATTCTGAGTTGGACATGGCTTTGTAAGTCAGGCAGAGATCACCTCTGAGTAAGCGATATGCCACCGAGTACAGCCAGAGTCTTTTCAGTCGGGCTGCATAAGACATATGTTTGAGGCCAGTAATCCTGTTGGTGAGGTGCTTTTGTGGTCTTTCCAGCGGTTGGAAGTGTCTCGTGAGGTACATCCCAAATGGGGCATTGTACTCTATGATGGGTCTGATGAGTGACGAGTAGACGGGCACTATAACCTCTTTATTTCTAGATGCGAACCCCTTAGTAATTAGATGGGCCACATAGAAGGATTTCCTAACTACTTTGGCAATATGATTGTTAAAGGAGAGATTATTATCTACCTGGGTCCCCAGATCTCTTATTACCTCTTCTGTATTAAGGGGGCTGCTGCCTATGTGGTAATTCATGGGTGTTTTGTTTTTCCCAAACAGGATGACTATGCATTTTTTGGCATTTTGCTTGAGGTCATGACTTTGACACCAGGTGTCTGTCTCAGTAAGGCCTTTTTGAAGGATGTCCGTATCAGCCGGAGAGTCAATTATGCCTCCCAGTTTGCAGTCATCGGTGAACTTGGTTAGCCATAGTCCTCCTGTGTTTGCCTGTACTTCTGAGAAATATATGCCGAACAGTAAGGGTCTCAGAACCAAGTCTTGCAGGACACCACTTGTGACTGATTTAGAGTCGGACCTGGAGCCCGCTATTCTTACCGTGTGAGTTCTGTCTGTAAGCCAGTTGGCAACCTATCTTGTGACATAGGGGTTTATGTTCAGGCTGGTGAGTTTTTCTATAATACCTGAGTGAGGATTGGTGTTGAACGCCTTGGTGAGATCAAGGTAGGCTGTGTGAACCACCTTTCCCTCGTCTATGGCCATGGTGACTGTCTCGAAGAAGTCAACCAGGTTTAGTAGGCATGATCTGCCCTTAACAAGGCCGAATTGGGTCGGGCCAAGTGTTTGGAGGTTCCCAATGTCTTTGTTATTGAGTTCCATGATGATGCGACCCATAGCCTTGCAGACCAGACTAGTCAGGCTTATGGGGCGATAGTTACCAGGGTCAGTTGTGGCCCCTCCTTTGTGGAGTGGAATAACCATTGCTGTGCACCATTCTATTGGCATGTAGCCTGTGGAGAGGCTGAGGTGAACAGCGTGTTTAGGTGGGGGGTTAGTTCATTCTGTATTTCGTGCAAGATGCAGCCTGGGACACCATCTGGCCCCATTGATGCTGTGTTTTTGGCTTTTAAAAGGGCTGTTTTCACCTGTGCTTCTGTGATTTCTGGGACACTACACTTTTCTGGTATTGTTGTGGGCTCTCTTGAAGGTGAGAGGGAGGTGAAGTTTGCACTGAATCTATCTGCCAGGATGTTGGCAATATCAATAGGTTCAGTATATTTTGTGCTATTTTGCACTAGCTCAGAGCATATCTGTGAGTTGCCACTTAGATTCTTGACATAGCTAAATAAGGCTTTGTGGTTATCTTTCGAATCCTTGGCTATTTTTCTTTCAAAGTTAGCCTTGGATGGTTTTATGAGGGACCTTAGTTTCTTACTGATACTGATCAGGGATGTCTTTCCTTCTTGGGATTTGCTTTTTTTCTGAACTAGTTTCCACTTGTTGTAAAACCTGTTTATGGCAGGGGTCCACCAGACTGGTTTCCTTCTCTTAGGAGAGTGAGTCTTGGTCATGCATCCTTGTAGGTGCTCATAGAGTGCAATTGTAAAGGATTCTGCATCTTGGGCAGTGTTATCCTTTAGCGTGGGAGTTGTGAAACTTACCACCTCTGCTTTAAGTAAGGTGAAATTTGCTTTAGAAAAGTTTTTCACTGTGGTTTCCCTGGAAGGGATTGGTGGTGGGGTATGGACATCCAGGGTGATTAGTTTATCATCTGATCTAACCAGTGATGGGTTGACCTCCAGTACGGAACACCTGTCGCCCATGTTGGTGATGACCAGGTCCAATATGTTGTGGCCTCTGGTAGGGGAGTTTACCAGCTGATCCAGGACATTTGAGTTGATAAATTCCAGGAAGCGCTGAGCCTGGGAGTTTGTACTCAAGTAGTTTTCCCAGTTAATGGTAGGCTAATTGAAATCACCCAGTATCAGGGTGTTTGGTAGGACCTTCATGTTTTCCAGTGTCTCCAGAACATTGTAAAGTTCTCACTGTTAATCTCAGTGCAATGCCACTTACCATGTTTGCTTGATGGCCAATAGTATTAACTGAATGCATGTGGCTTATTTTTGTTGCTGTCTGGGTCCTGTTTGCAACCTAGGTGGTCTATTCCTCCAGTTTATGCACTGATGTGCTTCGTGCAAACAAAGGTTTGCAAAGGAACACGTTTGTGCTAAGAAGTACATCTTGTAAACAAACAAAAAAATAAATAAAATAAAAAGGGGACATAGTTGAAATGAAGAAAAGCAATCTATGGGAGTGCCCCAAACAATTTTTAATGAAGAGAACTCAAGTATATTATATCTACTGACTGTCCAGAATTTTGCAGAATGTCTAGATGTCTGCATCATATTTTTGAACTATTCCTTGTAAAATGTGTGGTTTTCTGGAAAATCGCTGAAGGCTGACATCAGTACATAATGACATGCATTTCCATTTCATACTTCATATCCATCAGAACACGCATGCGAACACAAATCCCATTATTCTACCTACCTTCTCTGGTTATCAGAACAATATAGTAAATCGGACCCTATTTTTGGCCCTTTGAAACACCATTAGTTTAGTCTTTGCCAGATTTCTTGCACTAAAAGGTTGGGAGGTATGATCCGCATTCAGACTACAGGTTTTCTGGCCAGCAACACAGGTGCAATCTGTGAAACCTAGCTTACACTTGCCAAGCATCATTAACATGCATAGCGCGATGCCGTTCAATGAGCAATATTGCTTACATGAAAACGTTCTGTGTAAGTTCTGCGAGGAACCTACACAGCGTTTATTGAAGCCAGGGAATAGACTTGCTCATAACTTATGCATGAATACATGACTATTCTGAAGAACTTATGGAATTAGTATTTTAAAATGCAGTTTCTTGCTGATTGTTTCTTGTTATTCTTTACTGTTCATGTTAATTTCAGTAGGGATTTTTATAATAATGTACAAATTTTATGAAATTTGGAAAAATAAAAGTCATACCAGAAGCATATTGAGGGATAACCTTTCCCAGGTCAGAGGGGGATCCTGACTTCTTACCCTTACCCTTTTAGACTACTGTGGCATCAGTGGTTAATACACAGCTCTAAAGTATGTGGACATAGGTGGCAGTTGTTAAACTCTCACAATGTGTGCATCTAGTGTTAGTGGTTAGATAATAACAGGTAGGACTGGCCAGTCCAACAAATCTGACGTGCACAGTTCCACTTTGTGGTAACATTGGGGTTGGAGGTTGGAGAATGACATAATGGTCAAGGTGTTTACCTCACGGACACAAGGTGCAAGATTTTATTCTTATCCTTGGTCATTGTCTGCTCACTGGCTAGACATGTAGGAAAAACTGGGAGAGAGGGAAAAGATGGACCAGGCTAGGAAGGAATACTGGTTGGCTAACAAAGAGTGTAAGAGAGGACGTGCAGTGGCAAAGAACAAGGTATCAGAACCACTGTACCAGCTTTTGGAAAGTGACTCAGTAGATGGCACAAATAAACTATATCAGGTGGCAAGGTAAAGACAGAAAGATAAAGAAGATAATCAGACACCTTAATAAGGGATTCCAGTAAGAACCTGCTCACCAGTATACAGGATATTGAAGGCAGATGGAAAGAATACTTCCAGCAGCTTCTTAACGAAGAAACCCCCCAGAAGGTGTACTTTCCTAGACACAGCATAACAATCATGTTATAAAAACAGCAGACTCAGATGAGGTCACAGCAGATATGGTGGGGCAGCAGAGAGGTATCAAACTCCTATCACACTGCATGAAAGTTCTGGAGAGGGTGATTGATAAACAAATATGGAGAGGGTGATTGATAAACAAATATGCAGTGTAGTGAAAAGTAAGATGGGAAATGAGCAGTTCAGATTCAGATCAATACACTTTGGGAGTATAGGACAGCACAATAAAGACAGAGGCAGGAAGCTAAAGAGTGGACTAAGATGTTAGATAAAACTTCAACTTGGTCCTGGGACTTTACGAAATGAAGTGTTGAGTTGACCTATGTAGGATTTTACATTGATCAACTATTTAAGAACAACATAATGCCACATGGACATAGTGGTTTGTATCCATTTTTAACAAACCACAAAACTTATTAGCGTCGTCATAAATATTGAAACACATTAGGTTTACAATTATAAGCTGCAGGTATTATAAAATTAAACACTAAAACTAATAATTGGTTCTTCTTAGAGCATATTTATAACAACAGGACATTTGAAAATGTATAGAAGTTTTGTTTTAAAATTTTAAATTTCAAAACTTTAAACTTATAGGTGTTAATATTTGGAAAGCTACTCATGAGAGTTTTGTAGTTCCATGCTAACAATCATTTAAATGTTAGCACTATGAGTTAAATTTAAATTTAAATTTAAATGTTAATTTATAATTTACGATTTGTGTATACACTTTTACACAACATAAGAACAGTGTATATGATAGATATTATATCCCTTTATGATAGAAAAGGCTGGAAGTTTTGTGTTTTAAATGGCGAAATTATTCACATTTTAAAGTGAAGTTTTGTTTTGTTTTGTTTCTAACATTTTAGCTGCTGGTTCTGTATGATTTTAAACTCACAAGCTGTTGAATTGGTAATTGGTAATTTGTTTTCTAATTGGTTAATTAGTTAACAACACCCTTTTAAAGAAAGTTTGATACTACAACTGGTTGTTTCATTTTGTCTGAGGAAGGAGAGATAGTGAGTCCGAAAGTGCTTGTGGTTAATAAAAGCTCTAATATTACAGCGCATGGACTTTTGTTGCCTTCTTTGGAACAGTTTTACCGGACTGTGGATTTTACTTTATCATCTGTTTTAATTTTTGTTCTTTCGTAGTCTGTTTGGTTTTTGGAATCGTAGTTGGTCCTGGGAAGTACTTTGACTTGGAGTAGAGACACGTAGCAGGTTTCAGTAAGGCAGAACTGACCACTTAAATGCTACTGACATTTGTACCAAATTCAGTCATAGCAAGGGAATGGAGAATGATGCACTCTATAAAAGTGGTGACTTTGCATGTGGAGTATTTGAAACTGATTATTACAAACTGAATGCTGCAAAAACTGCACCTAAAAGCTGGATATTGGTGACATATTGTTGTTGCAATATGAAGAAAACTAAAGGGCTATAAGCTATACTGGATGAGTAATACTGTTCAGATTTGTTAACTATTTTTGTGGCGGACAGAAATCATTTTGGCCATGTCTAAGTATGTATATAATGTTCAAATATTCTTTAATTCTGTTATGGTATCTCACTAATTGTGTACACATGTAAAGTTGTTGAATCTGTTTATATTTTTATTGCTCATTCTTTTTCTTTTGGAAATCTAATAAAATTATTTAAAAATAGTGCCATCTCAATATTTTAAACTACACCCTACAACTATGCACCAAACCCTTTTGCCTAACAGCCAGCTAGGTGGATGAGTAACTGTAAGTTCACCCCAGGTCTTACCCCTTAGACACTTATGTAGAGGGACAGCAAGTAAAACACAGTGCCAAGACTCTCAATCACCTGTTAAATTAGTTGGCTACTATGAATCTAAGAACATGGCAACAGAGCAGTTATACATCCACCAACACTACTACCATACAAAACAGAGCTATACATAACCCCACTGTAAATATCAAGTCTGGTAGTTGACAGAGAGGATTAAGGATGTAAGCTGGTAACAAGCTACTTTGTCTGGTAGAGGATTGGATTCTCTCAGCCTTCATTGGCCTACTGCACAACCATGAGCAAGCCACTTAACTGGATAGTATTCTTTGGGCAGCTGAAAATTTGGTCTAGACTCATTAATGGTCTCCTGGACTTTATGCTAAGCAACTACCTGTAAACCTGCAGGTAGCAAAACCACATCTGCACAACACACTAACTTTACTTCCGATCTTCACCACAAAATCCACAAATAGTAGCTCCTCATTAGCACCCCGTGATAAATAGCAATGGCATATAACAGACAAAACTGCAAGACATTGCATATAAGACACTGACAAAAATTCCCACAATACTGAAAAAGTATGCAAGTCAGACACTTACATTATCAGTCAGGGGATTATGGCATAACTTCTGCTTGCAACCGATGGAAGTCATCAAAGTGGGAGCATTGCAGGTCATGCTATTGATGGCTACACTTTCTCCGAACCTGGTAATGCCTATGACTTTGGTCAAGACCTCAGACAGGTTATTCCTGGTATCAACCATACAGAGTGTCCTGGAGTATCCTATCATAAGGTTCTAGAATCAGGCTACAGTGAAGGTGGTGAAGGGACAGCAGAATGCGGTGCAAGCTGTTAGGGGGCACAGCTGATCATGCAGTAGTGCAGTGCCAGCATTGTACTGCCAGCTCTCATTAACTCATTCATTCATTATTTGCTGTTAGTCATTCACTTAAATAGCCACAGCTATATATATATCTATATCTATATCTATATATATATATATATATATATATATATATATATATATATATATATATATATATATATATATATATATATATATACACACACACACATATTTTATATATATATATATATAAAACCACAAAAGACTGACAACACAAGCATTAACAGTGCACTACAGATGTGCATGGAAAATCCCCTCTGCATGCAAAGTAACAGCTAAAAATTTTATTTTATTTATTTATTTTACATTTGTTGACCAGGAGGATCCGACTGGATAAATGTCGATTTTCAGCGGAGGCCCAGGGAGAAAAGCTCTAGAGTTAGCAGATATAACACATGTAAATGTAATTATACTACATACAGGGTTATTTCACATATACAGAGATAGGTACACATCCTGACATTTTTAGAAAAAATACAATGTTATGGCTCCACATTTTGGAGGTACTTAGGCACACAGAAAATGTAGTATCTGTAAATGGTAGTTGGGTATACCAGTTATAGTACCAATATTTTCTACCAGAAATTCTGAGAGTTAGGACAAGTTAGTATTTGGAGATTGGTGGAGGAAATGTTGGGGGAACAGCAATAGTAGGGGGTCAACCTGGGGGGAGGCATGGGCATTGCCTATTGGTAAGTAGGTGTTCCTTTAGTAGATGTTTAAACTTATTAACAGAAATTGCTGAGGTATTATTGGGGTGCAGTGAGTTCCAGATTCTACCTATGTAGTTAGGAAAAAGAGAGATTCCTGCTGAATTGTTGGATTTGGTGATTTTGATTAAGGTCCTTTTACTAGAGTGTAGTTGTCCTGGGTTTTCTTGTATTTTAAGTAAATTAAACAGCACTGGTATTCTCTCTGGATGCAGTAGGATTTTTTTAGCAAAGACTAGTTGGTGGAATGTGATGAGCTGTTGAAATTTCAACCATTTGAGTTGATATAATGAGTGGCAAAGATGGGAACAATAAGGGGCATTTGTGACAAATCTGGCAATTTGATTATAATGTGTCTAGTTTTATGATTTCTGTTTTGGATAGGTTGGTGAAGATGGGGGCAGCATGCAGGAGTGTGAATAGTAGCATAATTTGTGCCATGGTGGTTTTGGTCTGCTGATTTAGGTATGTTTTATTTTTGTACAGGCTGCCTAGTTTTTTGTGTATGTTTTTGATGGTTAGATTTATGTGCAAGTCAAACCTCAGTTTGTTGTCACTTGTAACACCTAGTAATTTTGTGTGGGAATCTGGAGAGATAATGGTACCATCACTGGAAGTAATATTGAAACAGTTAGTGTCCATGTTGGATTTATTTGTTTTGAAGATTACTAGTTTGGTCTTGTTTGGGTTCAGTAACTTTTTACTGAGAAACCAAGCTTCAGTGTTATTGAAGACCTGTTGGGTTGTGGAAAGGAGTGTGTGGGGGTTGGTGGCTGAGCAGACTAAAGTTGAGTCGTCAGCATATTGTATGACTGTTGCATCTTGGGTGATCTTATTCAGATCGTTGATGAATATTGTAAATAATAGAGGGCCTAAGATTGATCCTTGTGGGACTCCAGTAGTAATAGGGAGCAGTGTGGAAAGTTTGTTATCCCATCTAACTGCTTGCTGTCTACCTATTAGGTAGTTTTGAAACCAGGCCAGTGAGTTAGTGGCTTGTCCAAGGTCGGAGAGGGACTCAAGAAGTTTGAGATGGTTGACCATGTCAAATGCTTTTGATAGGTAAACAAATATGGCTGATGATAGTTTCCCCAGGTTACAGTTCTGGTTTATTAGGTTGGTAAAAGAGAGGATGGCAGTTATCGTACTATGGACTGGTCTAAATCCATGTTGGGAAGGTGTGAGAAGTTGATTTTTAGTAGGTATTGCATAAGTTGGTGCTGAATGCATTTTTCTAGTAATCTGGCAAGTGGGGATAATAGGACAATGGGGTGATAGCTGGTTAGGTCTGTACAGGTTCCACCTTTGTGTAGTGGGGTGACATATGCTATTTTCCAGATTGTTGGTATTTTGCTTGCCTTAACTGATCTATTCAGGAGGATTGATATTGGATAGGCTAATTCGTTGGCAGCTATTTGTAGGTATTCAGCTGGAATATTGTCAGCAGCTGGGCTAGTTGGCTTGAGATTACCTAGTATTCTTTTTATATAATCAGTGGGAATACATTCAAATTGGAAGGTGGTATTGGTAGCTGATTTGTGGTTGCTAGTAGTAGGTGTTGTGGGTTGTTGGTGAACCAATTTTGAAATAGTTTCTATGAAAAATCTATTAAAGGCTTCTGGAATTTCAGTGCTATTCTTTACAATGGTTGGTGTTGGTGCACTTGGTTTGCCCGGGTGGAGTAGTGTCTTTAGTCCTGCCCAGAGTTTTTGGGGGTTGTTTTGGTGTCTGCCTTGCAAATTTAGGAAGTAATTCCTTTTGCCTAATAGAATTTGTTATTTTGTTTTGTTTCTGAGTTTTTGGAATTCTTGTTTGGTTGCTATGGTTTATTTGGCTCTCCATTGATGCCAGGCTCTATTTATTTGGGATATCATGGTTCTAGTGGTCCTAGTGATCCAGGGGGCAATTTTAGCTTTTTGTTTGCTTATGCGTGGTGGGGTGTGGGTGTTTACAATGTTTAAAAAGGTAGTGTTAAATAGCTCAACTGCTTTGTCTAGTGGGAGGGTCTTCAGAAGTTTCCAACTTTGGTATTGTAGTTCTAGTTTGAATTCTGTTATGTCAAAGTTTCTTTTGTTTCTAATGGTCTGTGTTGGTAGTTCGGAGTTGGTGTGGGATTTGAGTTTTAGTAGGAAGGTGGGCTGGTGGTCACTGAGGTTATCTGGAAGGATACCTGCATGATGGGGAGTATTGGCATTGTTTATTAGGGTCCAGTCTAGGAGGCTTTCTTTGTTGTTATTATTGCCTAGCCTTGTACTGGTTTTAATGATTTGGGAGAAGTTGTACAAATTTATGGAGTTGGTGGGTGTGGAGCTTGAGCATGTATGCCAGTCTATGTTAAAGTCCACTAGGATAATTGTTTCTTGGGGTAGGTTTTGATTTGTCCAGTGTAAAAGGGCTTCTAGGGTAGAGATGTTGTTACCTGGTGGAATGTATCCTATTATGTTTATAGATTTTTTGTTGGTTAGTTCAAGTTTGAATAGTAGCATAACGTAATGCTACCCCGCCCATTTTTTTGGATATTCTATCATTACGTAGTACATTACAGCCTGGGGGAAGGAATTCGCTGTTGGGAGTAGTGGGTTTTAACCAGGTCTTGGTTAGGGATAGTAGGTTTGGGAAGTAGGTGTCTATTAGAGTATGCAGTAATCACAAACTTTGTTCTTTGCTGGGGGCAAGCCTCCATGCACCGCCATGTCAGGGGTTGTGCCCAAACACACCCTGCTAATTATATGTACAAATTCTGAGGTCATACAATCTCTGGGAAGGGACATATTCCTCAACTCTGTAGACTATTGGTCTCACACACAGTCAGTCATCTGTGCTGTCAACTAAATTGTGCCAACAAACCAAGTTTAATGTCTGGGAGTTTGATTCAAAGTAACCACTCACACACTCACACACACACACACACACACACACACACACACACACGCACACACACACACACACACACACACACACACACACACACACATATATATATATATATATATATATATATATATATATATATATATATATATATTTTTTTTTTTTTTAATATCCTATCCCTTTCATTATAGTTTCATTGGTTAATTGGTGAATACTGGGTTAATTGCCCTTTAGGTTCATCTTAAGCCTAGCCAATTATCCCATTAATTACATTCCCCAGAACTAGTTCCACTGTCTATATTTATATATACCCAAAGAACAGCAATTACATCTGAATGAGATGGTGATTATTTCTAGGAAGCACTGTTGAGTATTTTTAGGTGGCATATTGTAGGAACTGCATTTAAGTACTGCTTCTGTCCATAAGTAGCACAGGGGGCAGTCCTGGGTCAAATTTCCTCATTCCCGTCCATTGATCCAGGTTACAATAGCATAGGAACAGCAATGAACTTTGTTTTACATGGAGAAAAACTCTGTTACAGATTATTGGTAACCTCTGAGAGATGTACCCATCTCTTCAAACTAAAGTTACAAAAGAGGTTCAGGTCCCTGGAATGAGTATTTCTAATACCATATAATTTGCATATGGTTGGTAGGTCCATCAGTGTTTGGTCAGGGGATGCTTATAAGATAGACACAGGTCACTCTTCATTAGTTTGTAGGGCACTGCATACTGTGACAGTTCAGTGAGGTGGTCTGTGTAGGACTTATGTTAGGCCCTGTTTTCTGTTTGTGAGGAACCTCTGTGGGCATTCAAGTTGTTGCATTTGCCTGGCCAGATACGTGCCAAAAGGAGAACTGTAGCAATGATTGCCCGGATGAGAACAGGGTAAAGAGGGGCAATGACATACACAGACCTGGAGGCTATTCCTTTTCTTATAAGCTGCACAAAATAGAAGGGCTTTCTTACCGCTGTTGACACAAGTTGTTTCCCAAAAAGATACAATAATGCACTTTCTGGCATTCAGTTGTAATCCATTAGTTTGACACCAGCTATTTGCTAGGGACAAACCTTCCACAGAACGTCTGAGTATTTTGGAGCATTAGTGATTGCTGCTTACTTGCACTCATCTGCATAATTTATCATCCAGAAATCCTTGGTGTTTGCCTTTACTTCTGAAAAGTAGTCACCAAATAGGAGAGATCCCAGTACCGAGGCCTGTGGGCTTCACTGGTGACTAGTCTTTTTGTAGAGGTAGTTTCCCATATCTTGGCCGATTGAGTCCTATTTGTGAGCCAGATGGCAATCCAGTAGGTGATGTAGGGGTATATTCCCAATTGAATAAGCTTCTCCACTATGCTTGAGTGAAGTTTTTGTGCAAGAGCTTGGATACATCTCGGTAAGTGGTATATGCACTGTCTTGCCCTCATCCATTCCTTTGGTGACCTTTATAGTAGGTTGAGTAAGCACGATCTGCCTTTTATGAACCCAAACTGGAATGAGTCCAGTGTTTGGAGGTATCCTATGTCCTTATTTAATAATTCCATGATAAGTCTTTCCATGGCCTTACAAATAAGGCTGATTAGACTTATGGGTTCATAATTACCCAGGACACATAAGAGGATGTGATCCTTGACACAAAGTGCGTTCCCATGATATGATGCCCCCACTTCCACCTCCAGTGACATGATCTCTCATCCAGTTTGTGTTGACAGCCATATGCTATTTTGTCCTTTGGCTGCTGTGTACATGATGTTGCCTATTATCCCACTATCTCTTCTATTCTGTGTAGTATATGTGATGATATCAGATGTACAATGTGACCTAACCATGCACTTTCCAGCATTGTCTGCATTAACAATGCATGAATCATGTGTGATTTGTGTAACACATAGCTCTGGACTAGTTTTTACCGTTTTAACTGTACTGTTATGTACAAGTATTTATGGGTGCCTCCAACATGTGCTTCCTCCTGCTCTTGCTCACTGTCCACTGCAGATGATGTCTCTAAAACTTCTGTGCCTGTGTGGTATAGACCTTGCCCTAGGGAAATCCTGGTTATTTCCACAATGTCATGTTATGCAGCATGGCACAAGCTATGGCTAGCTTGCAGTCTGTGGGAGTAGAGTATTGTAATTCCCCAGTGGTTCTATCTAGGCAGTGAAAATTTGCCTTCAGTAGGACAAATACCCATCCAGTGGTATTGTAGGTCTCTGCTTATGCTGTGTTGTACCGGAGCTCAGTAGCACCCTCCAGATTATGAATGGGTGCCATTAGCCAGGACATGAAACACATGGCAGATATGTGTGTGGCATTAGTGCATATGAAGACATGGAATATAACTATACACATATATTCTGCTCAAAGTGCTTCAATGTACCAACTAGATGACTCTGGGAAATCATCTCACTAGAAGCCATGCTATAGCAGACAGTTATGGCATACATGTGACTCATGAGTAATCTGGGTGCTGTGCAGACCCATTAGTAATAATACCCTGGGCATTGCACAATACCAGTAAGTTTGCAGAGTGAAAACATTGCCTGTCCACCTACTGTTGCTATGCCTGTCGATGTGCAATCTATGGCACACAGAAAGGCATGTAAAGATACACAACCATGCATATTTGTTTCTTTTTTCTCTGTTGTCCTGGGAAATCATATATATTCATCCACATTTAGATGTATGATAGTAGGAACTGGTTAGGTATTATTTAGCCTTATGCCTGTTATAAACCCAGTGGGTCCTATATTAGTCTCTGAAAGATCCCCATGGCTGCAATTGTAAGACATCCACGTACCTCTGTCTCCACAAGGATAGGTAAGCCATGCATTCCTCTATATTGGATTTATGGATGGCACACATCTATCAGGATCCTTACTATATCCCAATCAATATGAAAGTGATCAACATAATCTGTTGTGACATGTAACCCAATTAACATATCACTTTTATTGCTGAAATCCACAATGTCAAACCAGCAGATGGAAGCTGCTGCAGTTAGTAAAATTAGATGCAGCTGAGAAAGTCCTGACATGGTTCTGAGCAGTACTGTTGACTGCAGTGAATGCATTTCTCATGTGTTATGACCTTTTATAGAGTCATGCCGTGTGATGCACACGTTTCTCCAAAAACACTGTTTTGGTTATTTACTCTAGTGTATTATCACTGTATTACTTATCTGTTCTGTATAATTTGCATGCCATTCTGTTGTTACGTGCATATTTGGCATGATGCATCCCACCACTCATTGCTTTGTGGCTCTGCAAGCCCTTATGAATCGCTAACTGCTTGACTGTGAGCCCTAACTGCACACATTTGTGCTGCACACTATGCACCTTAATAATGAAGTCCAGCCTCAGTATTACTAGACATACTATACTATTGTAAATTCTTTAATACAGAGGAAATATGACATTCATAGCCACAGGATGAATGATGATTGTTAACTTGTTCAGGTATCCACACAACACTCTTATGGTGCATCAGCAGGTTTATAATGAGACAGAGTAAAATAATTACTATATTGCTATTTTACATTGTATGATGATCTGTTTTAGATCAACTACTTCTTTCAAAGACTTAATAGTACCACATTATTTAACAAGGGTTTCCTTAACAATAACACACACAGAAACATGACCATAAAGTTTAAATGCTCGTGGTCGATGTACAGACATAAATATAATTAGACTTCCTTTTTAAAACGCTAATGATACTACTGAGTACTTATTACACTTTGCCGTGTTCTTCAACAATCTGTGATGGGGTTGACATAATGGTTAAAGTGTTATCCTCATAAACACAAGGTAGAGGTTTGATTCTCATCTCTGAGGGAAATTGGCTAGGTTTAAAATGTCCCACAAGGGCAGTTACACTAGCATTTACCTATGAGCCTACATAAAATAGTCACAGCAGTGTGCAATTCTGTTCCCTCTAAAACAATGAAATGTTAACTACTCTCCTCTTAGAACGTCACTCTTTAATAATCTCAAAGTCCTATCCATGACAGTGTTCAGTCTAAGTGCATCATGTGCCTTAGTGACTTAACTCCATACTCTGCTTTTCTGCATGTTTTTATTGTATCCTTTCTGCTCTCTCTCCTTAATTCGTCCTGCTTACTCGCCTCCTCAGACCTGTGCAATACTTATTCATTTCATTGCCCATATACATATACATTGTCTGACATACTGGCTCAATAGCTTTAAGATGTGCTGATGAATTAAGAATGTATTAAGAAATGATTTTGCATAAATGTACACCCATTACTCAAACTTCTTTTATTTATATTCATGCAGTTACCAGTTCTATAGATTAAGTCATACTAACATCGGCTGATTCTGGTACCCTCACTACTCCCCATGAACAGATAGATGTACTTGATGAAATAATAGCTCCTGCTTCCTACTATAAGTATAAAAAGGTGAAGAAAGATTCCGCCAACCTAAGGTCTGCAGTGTGTAATGTCTTAAACGTCCTGTAGTGGAGGCTCATGCCATATATACAAATGACCTCTTAAAGACAGACTAGTGTTTCAGCTACATGGATTTTGAATGCCCATGACTTTTTGCCTCTACTTTTAAATCTTCATGGGTGTATTCCGGCCAATAAAGCCAAACCCCACTAGTTGTAAACATGCCATGCTTCAGCCTTTTTTGTGACCTTTTCAGTACAGTATAAGTGGATTCTTTCCATAAACGATCCACTTAAACAGTACTGGCAAGGTCACAAAGAGTCCAAAACATGGAGCATCTAAAACTAGTGAAGTTTGACTTTATTGGTCCAAATGCACCCTTAGTGCCTTCCTTTAGTAGACTGGTCCTGAACCCATGGTAGGCATTGAAATCTTGCAATAATGGTGTTGTCTGAATGGTCTTCAATCAGTTCTCTGTAAAGATGCATCCATCAATGCATTCCAGGGTAAGGAGTGGCTGCAAGGTGTAGAATGTTTTTGTTAAGGCTCTTAGCCCACATCCCGCCCCCACCCCCCATTAGGAAAACCATCGTAAAAAATTTCTCCAATGCCAACTTCACGCTTCTTAAGACAGAAGTGGCAAACTTCATGACACCCATGCAGATGGACAATAGAGGTACGACTGCTGAATCCTACACAAATGCACTTTACAAGCACTTACATGAGTGCATGGATCGTGCAATCCCTAACAGAACCAAGATGCTATCCTCCAAAAAAAGGAAGCCAATCTGGTAGTCCCCTGCCATAAACCAACTCTACAACAGAAGAAAGAAACTTTTCAAAAAAGAGTAAAATCCCATGATTGTAGGAACTCCCTGGTCAGCCTTAGTAAAAAGCTGAGATCCCTCATAAAATCCTCCAAAGGTAGTTACAAAAACAAAATCACCACAGATTCTAAAGACAACAGCAAAGCATTCTATAGAGATGTCAAGAATCTCAATGGCAACACTCAGATCTGCTTTGAGTTACAGCACAATGGCACTACATATACAGAACCAACTGATATTTCCAACATCCTGGCAGATAGGTTCAGTGCTAATTTTACCCACCTCTCACCCCCTAAAGGGCCTATCTCTATACTGAAAGAATGCAAATTTCCTGTTATCACAGCTGCAAAGGTAAAAAAACACACTCTCCAAAGCCAAGAACACATCATCCATGGGATCTGATAACATCCCAGGCTGTGTTCTACATGAACTACAGAATGAACTGCCACCCCACCTAAGTACCATGTTCAATCATAGCTTCACCTCAGGCTTTGTGCCCATTGAATGGTGCACAGTGATGGTTATCCCACTCCACAAAGGGGGAGCCACCACGGACCCCAGGAACCACCGCCCCATTAGCCTGACGAGCCTGGTCTGCAAGGCTATGGAACGAATCATCATGGAACTCATAAACAATGACATTGGTAATCTTCAAACTCTGGACCCCACCCAGTTCAGGTTTGTAAAAGGCAGATCATGTCTCCTAAACGTGATAGACTTCTTTGAAGCGGTCACCAAAGCCATAGATGAGGGTAAGATGGTTCACACAACCTATCTTGACCTCGCCAAGGCTTTTGACACCATCCCCCATTCTGGAATTATAGCTAAACTCAATAAACTAGGTATAAATCCCTATGTCACAAGATGTTGCCAACTGGCTCACTGAC
This sequence comes from Protopterus annectens, assembly GCF_019279795.1. Taxonomy (NCBI): domain Eukaryota; kingdom Metazoa; phylum Chordata; order Ceratodontiformes; family Protopteridae; genus Protopterus; species Protopterus annectens. Next base: position 764,973,673 of record NC_056729.1, read on the forward strand.
AGAACCCACATTGTGAATGTAGCAGACTCCAAATCTGACTTCAGGCCAGTGACAAGTGGAGTACCACAGGGTTCAGTCCTGGGTCCTCTTCTGTTTAGTATCTACTTCTGAGAAGTACAGGCTAACATAGAAGGTCTTTGGCTAATGAAGTTCGCAGATGACTGCAAACTAGGAGCCATAATCAAAACTCCTAATGATGTGGACATCCTACAAAGAGCTTCACTGAGACAGATGCCTGGTGTCAAAGCAATGGCCTCAAGCTCAATGTTAAAAAGTGCATTGTCATCCCTTTTGGTAAAAACTCTGTACCCATGAACTACCACATAGGTGGTAGTTTACTTAACACCAAAAGTGTGATAAGAGACCTTGGGACACAGGTAGATAGTAGTCTCTCCTTTGATAATCACGTCGCCACAGTAGTCAGGAAATCATGTGGCACACCTCATCACAAAAAGTTTCTCATCCAGGAAAAAAGAGGTCATTGTTCCCCTCTACTCATCACTCATTAGACCCATTATAGAGTACAATGCCCCTTTTGGTATGTACCTCACAAGACATCTACAACAACTAGAAAGGCCGCAGAAATACCGCACAAAGAGGATTACTGGCCTCAAACTGATGCCCTATGCAGACAGTCTCAAAAAACTGCAGCTTTACTCCATCACATATCACCTACTCAGAGGTGATCTCTGCCTAACATACAAAGCTATGTCAAAACCAGAGCTGTTGGACTCCACTTAAAGAAATCCCAATCCCTCCAAGCTACATGCTCTAGGGACCTAAACCTTGTCACCACAATAAACAGAGCATACTGGAGGGATTGATTCCTGTCCCAGAGACTTCCCATACTCTGGAACAAACTACCTATCTATATCAAGCAAAGCTCCTCATTAGCACTCTTCAAGAAAAATCTTGATGATTGGATGGGAGATAGGAAATTCACCCTGGGGATCACTTATGTGGCTCTGCTCAACAGGGGCACAGAAAACTAATTTTCTTGGGTGGTGAAAGTCAGGGTACCTTTTTGGCTAGGCTTATATAGGCCCTAGGGCCAATAGCCTAGTACCTACCTATGAACATATGAACCTATGAGGAATGTGCAGAAGTACCTTTATGTTAATATGATTTCTGTTTTGTTATGTTGGAAGCTTCTGACTACTGGCATTGCCTAAAAAAGGCACATTGGGGTGAACAATGTCTTTGCTAATAAAAGAAAGTCATGGGGGGATAGGTGCAAACCACCCCTGGCAAAGCAGTTAGGACTATCTACGATTTCCTCCAGGCTTATATATATCAGACCCCCTTTTAATGATGCCAGAAACTAAGCCATCTGGTAAAGTCAATAAGCATTTCTGGGAAAGACCATTCATTTTGTTGAAGATGTGCTTATTTCCATCCTAACTGCTTTACTCTCCATAATGAATTGGTCCACTGCACAATAAAGATCACAGTCACTTGAGACTAAGAGTGCATTATCTGCAATAACAAAGATGGAACCCTCATATTCACAAATTTGATACTTTCCAGACCTTAGCTATTCCCTTGATATCCTGTGCATGACAAACAGAATAAAGGACAATAGAGTCACTTGGTAGAGTCCTATTCTATCTCGAATATATCTGATTTAATGCTGAGAATGTAGAAAATACTCTCACTCCTCAAACACAGGGATAAAATGACATGCAATAGTGGCTCTGGGACCCTATATTCTTACATCACCTGCCATAAGACGTTCCATAGTGTAGACTGCCATTTGCAAATGGAGAGGGCAGGCCACTAAACTGACTAGTAGCTGTGTTTCTACCAGTTTTCAGAATTCATGTTTAAGAACATTCAAAAATTGTTTATTTCTATGCTGTTTGTGTAATTTGTGCTTTTATATAATGGATGAAACACAAAAGGACATCAGTGGTAGAATGTCTGGATTAGAACATTTTTTGCATGCCACGTTGTGGTAAATTATGGCAAAAGCTGCAAGAGCTCACTATTTACCAATGTAAAATAACACGTCGAATTGGAAGAACAGTAACATCAATGAGAGTTTTACAATAGAGACCCTAACACTGCAGAAAATTACAAAGCACACAAAGAAGCTTTAGCTAGTTTTAGATTTTTTTGTTAAACAAACCAAATAATGATTAATTATCCCTAGTATATTATTATTTATTATAGATTAAACATGGTAGAAGGAATTCACTGGACATTTTGAATTCATATGGAGTGTATGTAAGTGTACCTATGAAAGCCTTGCTGTATACACAGAAAATGTTATATATGACATCAGTCAGGGTTCACTGTTTAGTCTTAATTGCTTAAGTACTACATCCAATTAATGTGTATTCTATAGCATGGGGTGCTCCTTAGAAGTGTTACTAAGTTTCAGGTACCATAGTAATTGTGTTTCCTCATTTGGGGTACACCATAATCACAGGAATCATAGGAAATAAAAGGTACCTGAGTTTTGCAACCAGTTAAGCCTTGCCAATACCCACCCTTTGGCTTTACCTCCTTTGTCAAGGAAGGATAGGCCAGTCAAGCCAGGGGTGCATTTGTGAATACTCATCCAATCATGCAATACCCACTTCAGGGCAGATAAAGTATCCCACTGCTTAACTTACAGTGGGAGTCTATTCCAGTGGTGGGGGAGTGCTGTATAATTAACCTATTGTGCCAGTGTGCTTTATTTATTTGTTGATGAAAATGTAGAGCCCTGGTTCTGGTATTTGTAGGACTATTTGATTTGTGGAGATACAAGAGATCCAGGACCACTGGGTCCTTAATGCCACATAAGGCAAGACATATATCCCTTCCTAGAAGTCTGTAAGATACTGAATAAAGAGACAGAGCTTCTAGTGTTTCAGTTAATTTATGGTTTTTAAGCAACTGATTTTCTTAGTTAGGAACCTCTGGAGTCTTTCTAGTTATGTGAAATGTCTAGAGACGTACATCCCAAAGGGGACACTGCATTTACTGTTTGACCTAATTGATGGTGAACACAAGGGAACAATGACCTCATTAGATCTGGATGATATTTCTTTGGCAATTAGCTGAGCTAAGGAATTTCTAACTACTGTTTCTACATGATGAGTAACAGAGAGGGAGTTATTAGGCTTTGGTGTCAAGAGGGGAACGTTTATAGATTCTTCTAGTAATCAGGAAAGTAAATACCAAACAAAAGAGGTATCATCACTAAACTTGTCACTTCATACTCTCTGATAAGGCAACTGCTAGCTGCACTGTATAGGTTCTGTCATTTAGCCAGTTTGCTTTCCTTCTTACTGCATAGGCATCCATTTGTAATGCTTTAAGCTTGCTAACTATGTTAATGGGGAAGATGGTGTTAAATCCCTTGGCAAGGCCAAGGTATGCTGTATGGACAGTTGAGCTCTGTCAACAGCCTGTGTTAGCTTTTCAAAGAAGCTTACCAGATTCATTAGACAGGAGCTACTCTTGACTAAACCAAACTGCAGTGGGTCTAGCCTGATGAGAATTTTAATATAATATTTTATGAGCTAAGTTATATAATATGTTCCATGACTTTGTAAATAAGACTCCTCAGGCTGATGGGTCTATAAATTTCAGGGTCAGTGAAGGGTCTACCCATGTAGAGTGGCATCACTACTACTATGCATCAAACCTTAGTAACAAAACCAATGGCTAAACTCAGGTTAAATCGTTTGGGATTCTTGTCTGGGATTGTTTAGTTTTTTTTTTTATTAAACAGACAGCTATATTGTCAGGCCCCATTGATGGAGGATTTTTACTCTTGGAGACCACCCTCAGCACATGTTGTTTACTGATGATGAGGGGGCAAAGATAAATTGGATTTGGCTAGTCATCTCTGAATGTGTTTACTAGTACATTGGCAATGTCTACCAGGAGAGAGTAGGTGGTACCGTTATGAATAAGTTCAGTTTGGTGATAGTTCCTAGTTCCCTAATGTACTAAAAAAAGGATTTGCTATTGTCCTTAGCATCAGATGCTAACCTAAATTCATGCTTTAATTTAGTAGACCTCTTTATTCTTAATATTTTTCAAGTTTTTAGTGAATTTTCTAATGTTATCCTTGATATGTGGGTCTTTTGATTGGTTGAATACTTTAACAATTTTTTTCTTTAATTATTCAATTTATTTGTATTGGTGGGTCATCAGGGTGGCTTGTCTTTAAATTTCCTATTTAGATCTGGTTGGGAATGGCAGTTCTAGACATTTATCTCAGCGGGCATAAAATCCCTTTGTAAAACTACATGTTCTGGCAGTATTCTAACTACCGCTGCTACATGATTATCAAAAGAGAGGTAGTTATTGACCCAAATGTCAAGGTATTTAACAACATTCTCATTTTGGAAGTGAATTTTAGAACTTCAAGATAGAATTCAGTGAGATTAGTACATTTGAAATCCTTGAAATCTGAGATACCATTTTGGGTTTATAGAATGTTATTCATAGGCAAGTATTTTCAATTGCATTTTTATTAATATTTTAAAATGTTATACAATGTAAAATGGTGCAATCTGGAAAACAATAATGATTTTATCTACTTTTGCAATTAAATGAAATGTCTCCTATCATCTCTGTGCAAAGAAGTTTGGTTTGTTGTATGCTTTTAATGTCTGTAATCTTCTGATGGTGGTATCTGGTCATATTTCTGTTTTGGTAGATAACTGACTGAGAGTGAATACATAACTGGATTTAAGAAAACTAACAGTTGATCATATGAACAAAGGGGGCGTGGAACTCTTAAGTCACAAGTGCTTAGGGCTTAGCCTGCAGAGTTTCCTGGCTTGTTTTCATTTATATAAGCAGGTAATTAATTATGCATGTTGATTGATTTAATTCTCATTGTTCTTCATAGAATAGTAGTCTCATATCATACGTTCATAGATGAATATTAGGCTAACTACCTTGAAGGGACATTTTAAGCCTAGTTAGTAACCCTAGGCCAGAATCAAACCCTGCAGCTTGTGCCTATATGGTGAAGACCTTAACCATTACGCTAAATCCACCCCTCATTTGGCTTGTTTCTGTTCAGTACATGGCCTACTTATGCTTGTACCTCTGCATAAGTTCAAAACAACAGTGACAAGAAAATTAATGAGGAGATGTCTGTTTTTGGTAATGTCAATGTGTTTTTGGATGAGGAGACTCCCCCCACCTCAACTGGTCTGACTGTCTGTCTGACAGAACATATTATTCAAACAGGCAAAGTGCTGTATAGAGTCCTCACAGGAGGGGTTTACCAGGAAGCAGGCAAGGATGGCCGTGGAAGAGGGAATATCATAGGAATTAGATAATACTTCCCTACAGCAGATTTTAGTACATGACAATGGTATTTTGGTCTCCAGAAATAAATTTAGTATGTTTAATTACAGTGACCTGAATCTTGCTAATACACATTTTGATTTGTTTCAAAAACAATTCAGCTTTGTCCCTACTACTCCCATACACCTAGCAGATGTTATTTTGTAAACTTAAAATGTTTGCCAGAAAGTCTAACTTTCTAACAATAACTTATTTTATTTATTTTTATTTTACATTTGTTGACCGGGATAGTCTGAATGGATGCATGTCCATTTTTAGCGGAGGCCCGGGGAGAAAAGCTCCAAGGGTAAGGAGATACTGCATTACATAATACCAGCATTATATATTACAAACAGACTATTTACATAGATTACATAAGTAAGCAAGTTAAACAAGTTCCACAGGTTAGAGTTAATCCCGAGCATAAGTCAGGATTAAATTAAATTACACAGTAAGATGGTTAACAGATTTTTACACATTCTAGAGAGAGTTAGCCAGGCTTGAAAAAGTGACATAGCCAGTTAAGTGACAAATGTTGTTTGAGTCTAGTTGTAAATTGACCTAAGGTGGAAAGTAAGGTAATATCAGCTGGAAGAAAGTTTCACTATCTACTTAGAGTTTGCAAAGAGAGAGTCACCGGATGTGTTATTAATTTTGCTAGTCTGAATTAGTAGTTTGTTAGAGGATCGAAGCCATCTAGGATTGTTATAGGGGGTGATAATATTTTTAAGGCAGGAGTATTGTCCGAATTATAGAGGATTTTATAGGCCATAATCAGTTGGTTATGCTGGATTAGGCTGGGTAGTTCAAGCCACCCAAGCTGGTTTAGACTGATGCAATGATGTGTCCTAAATGGCAGCCCAGTAGCAAACCTGGCAATGTGGTTGTAGCAAGTTGAGAGTTTGTTAAGGACAGTCTTGTTTAAATTCGAGAGTAGAGGGGATGCATACAGAAGGGTTGAAAGAAGGTGAGATCGAGATATGGCAATTTTAGCTGGAGGGATTAAGAAGGCTTTTATTCTATAAAGTTTTTTATTGATGGTTTTGATAGTTTGGTTAACATGTAGGTCGAATTTTAGATTATTATCTATGATGACACCTAATAGTTTTGTAGAGGGGTCAGGGGAGATTATTGTGCCATCATTTGAATTTATGGTAAAGGTGAAAGCGGTAGACCTACGTGTTAATTAATAACTGTACTGAATTTAAAGACAGATGTTATAAGAAAAGTGTTTTTAACCCTCCACTGCATTCTGCAGTAGGATTTTTTGAAAAACTTTTGAACAATATATTAAGGAGTTCCTAAATACCAGAAAGTTCTAAGGGTGTTCCAAATTATCCCTTGAAGAAAGGCATGTGCTTCAGGAGTTGGATAATAATAAAGATTTATGTGTTAGGAGACTGAGAAAAGTGGAGAGTTAGTGGGATGAAAAGTCTAGATTATTCTTGCCAGATGTTTTTGTTACTTGACAATGCATCACAATATCACAGACTGTTTAATAATGATATAGATGTTGCCTGTGGGAGAAATGATCATCTACTTTATAATATGTTAATATAACCCACTATTACTAAAGAGTTATAAACAATTTTTTAGAGCAGAGGGACTGATTATATTGGCCGTATTTGGTATCCCCAAGGTATGTAAGAGTATACAGCGATCAACATTAAAGCCTATAATGGCTGCTTCAGGGTCAAAAACACATCCCCAGCCACATACATAGACATAAAAATGAAAAAGCTGTAATGAAAAATATCTTTATATACTAAAATATTCTTGGGAATTTCTGAGGAGCATTAAACAGGAATACTATGACTTTAACATTACCTATGTGACAAGTGATGTAATAAACTGTTTTCAGTTTCAGTTATTGCTCAATATGAAGGCTTATAATGGTTTGAAGTACTACATAATGTGAGTTTCTTAGCAATCAGGAAGTTCTGATTTTGACCACACAGAAAAAAATCGTTGTTTAAAATAATGTAATCATGTAAGAAAGTAAATATTACTGGTAGGTCAGTGGTGTAGTCATGAGATCTGCCTGTACCCTCTTGTTTGACAGAATCCTATAATGTGGTACTGGAAAAAAGAATATGTATTTAGTTCCCCTTTTTCATTCAAGTTTGGGTTATATGGATGAGAGAGACCGAGAGAGAGAGAGAGAGATTTTTTTTGTGGCAAGGTACCCTAGATGCATTGCACATGTATTTAGATTACATTCAAAATACTATGCCATTTTTTAAGTTTACATGGAAGAACCAGTCAGCAGGGCTAAACAAAACCAGGAAGTTTATTCAAGAAGGTAAGCTAAGCACTTTCATATCACAAACAATACTTTGTCAGACCATAACGCCATGCAATGTTAAAACCACTTTATATACTCTAAAAGAATCAATTAATATGGCAGTTAAATAGGAGATATTGTTAATTGAACTGAACAGGTGAAGCCAAATGGATTATAATGTTACAAGCCAATAAAGATTGTGACTTAAATAGCATGGTCCCTTTAATGCTGGTTCTTAAAGCTAGAGGGCTATGTCATTGATATGTTTAGCTTTGAGAGGTTTTTATTATGTAGTTTGTATTTTATTGTATTGATTGATTAATTGCCCTATTAATCCATTCTTTTAGAGTATATAAAGTGGTTTTAACATTGCATGTGTTATGGTCTGATGAAGTATCGTTTCTGATACAAGCAATGCTTATAAACTTCCTGGTTTTGATTAGGTGTGCTGACTGGTTCTTTGTATCTGGTTTTGGATATACTGTTTGCTATATGACCAGTTTTGACTCTCAGTTATTCCTTTTGCTGTTGACAAGTTTACTGTTTCAACTACATATATTAATTACCTTGATGTTTCTTTAGAAAAAGATTTCCCATAGAAGGAAATTCAAGTCCAATATTTTTTGTAAACCCTCTTTCTCCAATACGTACTTACAGAGTAATAGTTATTGCCCATCCCATCATAAGAGAGTCTGCACATATTCTTGGCAAGATTAGTGACCATGGATGACATCTTGAAGCATGGGGTTGGGAGGGTGGCCTAATGGTTAAGATGTTTGCCTTGCAAACACAAAGTGCAGGGTTTGAGTATCACAAGGGAGAATTGGCTAAGCTTAGAATGGCTCGCAAGGGCAGTTAGTTTAGTACTAATCTATGAACTCTAAATGGAGAGAGTATTGTCAATGTTTATTGATCGAAGTTACCATAGATACTTAGTTACTGACAGCAAGGAACAAGTTCTTAAAGATAAGGATACTAAGCATAGGCCGCTGTTGAAGAATGGGTTATTGAGAGATGGACCTTCAGAAAATTCTTCTCATAATAATAATTTTAAAAAGGTTATGGTTCTAAAATACAGCCCAGGGATTTTTAATATTATACAGCTAACAGAACAGAATTGGAAAACATTTTCCTGTTATGATGGCATATTCCTTAGGATTGGTAATAAAAAACTACTTCTATTTATAAAAGAGACAGGAGCATAAAAGAGAAGTTGGAGAGAATGCACAAATCTATCAATCCTACTATTTCAGAAGCCTATAAATGTGGATGTGCTTGCAATGGCCATCTATACATGTTAGACCTGAATTAAAACTCTGGGGTTTAGAATATGATTCTAGGTTCACACAAATTTAATTGTGGAAGTGAAGGCATTGTATATTTGGCCTACTGTGATTCCTGTCAGTGTTTCTATGTGGGCAAGACTGAGCACACTTTAAGCAAATGTAACTATGAGCCATGTTATGATATAAAAAAAAACTTAATGATAACAATGCACTGCATAGATATAATACATAGTGTAAGGAACTTAGACGGTTCCTGTTTGCAGTACCAGAACAAAATAAAGTAGCAAAATAAATCATCCAACATTTAAGCTTCAGCTTGATTCTATTATGCAGGTCATGCATGAGAAGTTTCTGGGTGGTCACCTGAGAAATACTAAACAGACTTCCCATTCTGGCTACGGTGATGTTGTGTTTGTTGAACTTCATCTTGAAGCAGGTTTATGACAATAATGATTTGTTTCATGTCTCACCCTCTGAAACAAGAACTGTTGTAGTTCTAATCATTCATAAAATGCAGCCAGAAATATTCCCATTGCAGATAGCTGGGGCTTATTTCCTAGTATAACGAGAATAATGTAGTTTAGTACCAGGGATAAGTTCAAAAATGTGCACTAGAATGTGAAATTATCTGGATTTTTAGAGTGAGAGTGATGTAAGTATTCACAATCAATGCTTGTTGACAAGTAACTAAGCTGTTGCTTACTGTGTTTTTTTTAGCTCTAGAAGCCTTGCAGTTGTAGACCATTTTTACAAATTAGCAGGATGAATTCCAAAGATCGCGTCTTAGTTAGGTATCTTAGTTCACTAAAAGATATTTATGCAACTAAAAGGTACAAAAAGCCACGCTGAAAAGGGCAATGGAGTCAAAATACAGAGCATATTCAGAAAGGACGAAGTAAATGCATATTAATTAAAAACAGGAAGATGACAAGAAAGGCATGTTATTATACTACAGTGATTTGAGTGATGACCACATAACTAAGTTCTAAAGGACTAATGTACTGAATTTGACTTATAAATAAAACCATTCTGGTTCAGTGTTTAAATGTGAAATAAAATGTAAGGTGACTTGTTTAAATGCAAACTCACTGCTGTATTTGCTCATATAAATGGTTTAGTTCAAAAATATTATATAAGGGGCGTGGCCAAGGATGAACACAGGATAGCAGCAGATTTCTTCAGCTCCACCAATTTCATTACACTGACAGGAATTAATTACTTAAAAAATTAATTTTTGAAGTAATTTTCTTTCTAAATATGTTTGTTTTATATAGTTCTTGAACTATATCTAAAAAAGAAAGGAAATCTTAACAATATTCCTGTCAGAAATCAGTTTGGAAATTTTCCTGTCAGTTTATCAGTCTGAAATGAGTTCCAGTAAGACAAATTCTGAAGACTCCAGCATCAAGAAAGAACTCCAGTCTCTGATAATTATAATCCAGCAACTTACTGCTAAGATGGATAAAATGGATACTAAAATAGACACCTTCATAGAAAAAACTACAAAACAAATAGACTTGTTACATATAGACCTGCAACAACAGAAGATCCAGATGACAGGCATAGAAGAAGCTGTGAATGACATGGAAAATAGAATACAAGAAGAGAAAATCAACATTGAGTTTCTGCTGAAACAAAATACACATTTACAAACAAAGCTGGATGACCTGGAAAATAGATCGAGGCGCAATAACATTAGAATTTTTGGACTGCCAGAAAATATTGAAGGTAACAATATTATTTCTTTTTTAACAACATGGCTCCCTAAAACTTTAGACTTACCAGAAGCATTCTCTTTTGGTATTGAAAGAGCACATAGATCTATAGCTAATACTAACTCTAACAAAAACTATCCTAGATCAGTTATAGTTAGATTTCTATCATCTTTTGATAAAGAGATGGTTCTTAAATCTGCTTGGGCTAAAGCTCCTGTTAAGATTAATGAGATAACTGTGCGTTTTGACAATGACTATTCTTCCATGGTAATAGCTAAAAGAAAAGTTTTTCTGCCACTAATAAGGGAGCTTAAAAAAGCACAGTTTAAAACATACCTTCTGTTTCCTGCCAAGCTTAAAATCTTCCTTCCTGATGGTCCTAAAATTTTCGATGACTTAGACTCTGCCTTACTGTTTATCAAAAAAATAAGATTTTGGATAAAATAGAAGAAATGGAATGGGCTAGTCCTTCATTAAAGAGACTGGCAACTGAAACTTTGTGGAAGACTTCAGAGAAGAAGAAGAGACTAAAAAACAAATGATCTGTTCTATGTTTTTTTTCTCTCATCATTTTATTTCATTATTAATCTTTTTAAATATAGTTCCTGCATTTCCAAGAAGCAACAAATATTTTGAAAAAGATTTAATCAAAGTTATTCTCTGTGTGCAAAGAAATGTTTTGTTTCATAACTAGCCAAAATATCTGCAGATTTAATGGCAAGTTGTGATTCAACTTGTTTCTCTTTCTGAAAAGGAGAAGTAAGGTCAGTAATTTAATACATTTTTTCTTTATCTTTTTTTTTTCTTCTCCTTTTCTTCTTTTCTTTGTTTAAACAATGACATTCTATTTAGATTATATAGTGGGTAAAGGGTGGGGGAGGGCAGGGAGAGAAGAGTAATGAAAATATGATTAATAGAATAATAACATATTTATTCCTTGTAAAAAGTTTATATGTTCTTCAAATGCTATTCCTAATTATACATTCTTGATTACACTGCTTATGCTTGTTTGTAAATAATCTGTCATGCTTTAACTAATAATAATTAGAACTAAATAATAGTAAATAATATGTTTTATTTTTAACTCTATTAATATAAACAGTAAGTAATACTCCATTGTATATACTTCTTATAGCTTTCTCTTACATGTTTTTATTTCTGCCTTACACCCTTTTACTTTCTACTCTATTTTTCTTTTCTTTATTAATATATAGAAATGCTTTTGATCATATAGACACAGTAAATAATAAGATTTGCATAAAATTGAGTTGGGACAAAAATATTGAGTTTTATTACTTATTAATAATTTCGGGCTTAATTTCACTTACATAGAGGCAGTAATAACATGTAAAATACATTGTGAAGGTTTTGTCATGTTTAGATGCATTTACACTGCTAAATGAATGTTTGTCACTAGTTTTTAATAAGTTTCCCGCCAAAATGTTAAGAGAGACAATCTGGGATGTGGGCTGTCTCATGCACAGTGTCCATGAGCTACTTCAAAAGCTTCAACTCTCAGAATTCTCACAGAGAAGCTGAAAGAAGCTAGTCTCACCTTTGACCTAGATATCACACTGACACATCACAGATTCAGAAGTGACACTCTACCAGGAAATAGAAATGATACAAATGTGACTATGTGAAGGAAAATGAACTCTTTAACATCTAAATGTGAGTTATTTTATATAATTACTTAAATATCTATGTTATAATTCATAAAATATGTCAGTTATAATACGTTTAAATGATACAGTTTCTTGTAGTAAGTAAATGTCTTATTTTAGAAGGCATAGAAAATGAAACATTTACTCAAGTGTTTTTGAAAATCTACTTAACAGCAGCTTAATAATCTGTGTTAAAAACTTATGTTCCAAACATATACATTACTATAACTCATTTAATTCATCTGATTGACAAGCATAAATCATTTTATAACTCTATACTGGAAGAAATTGTCATGTGATATATTTTAAAGCAGTAGTATAGCATGGTTGTAAAATCTGGTTACTAAAATGTGTTTGCTGTGCATTATTTTGTATAAAGCAGACAGATTTATTGTAGGGACAGCAAGTAAGATGGTGCTCAGTAAGGACACAACTCAGTGAGATCAGATATATATACATACATGTGTGTGTGTGTGTGTGTGTGTGTGTGTGTGTGTTTGTGTGTTTGTGTGTGTGTGTGTGTGTGTGTGTGTGTGTGTGTGTGTGTGTGTGTGTGTGTGTGTGTGTGTGTATATGCATATGTATATATATATATATATATATATATATATGTGTGTGTGTGTGTGTGTGTATGTATGTATATGTATATATATATATATATATATATATATATATATATATATATATATATATATGTGTGTGTGTGTGTGTGTGTATGTGTGTGTGTGTATGTGTATATATATATATATATATATGTGTGTGTGTGTGTGTGTGTGTGTGTGTGTGTGTGTGTGTGTGTGTGTGTATATATATATATGTGTGTGTGTGTGTGTGTGTGTGTGTGTGTGTGTGTGTGTGTGTGTGTGTGTGTGAGTATGTATATATGTATATAAGTGTTTCTGAGAATCTGCATAACTATGCAGTATGATTTATAACAATTTCTATGAATACAATGTTTTATTCTATTGATAATAATGAGTTTGAGTAAATGCTCATATACAAGCAATTCAAGGTTTTTTTGGAAGCTGTTAATTGCATTTACATGACAGAAAATAGATGCATCTTAATATATGTAATGTCTGAATCATATTAGCCAAAGTTTTTGATTTAAATGAATGTTAGAACTTATTTTTCTCTCCTTTTGATTTCTAACATCAAGATTATTTGAATGCTATTTGAATACAAGTGTTTTATATTACATGGATGTATATAGTAGTATGAACAGTTTTAAAAAAAAAAAAAAAAGGTTTATTTTAGTTTATATGATGCTGTTTTACCAAATGTGTAGTCTTGTCTTGCTAGATAATTGAATTGAAAACTGTTAACCTCAGTTAAATATAACTAGTATTAAATTGATAAGGTGGTAGCTGAGGTACTGCTGCTTAGGGTAGGGGTTAACTTGAGTGGTAAATACTACTCTAAGTTGGAGTTTATAACTCCAGGCTGGATGCAAGGTTTAATCCTTACATTATTTTCACTTGTTCATTGTTATTTGTATATAGTTTTGACATCCACAATATATTTTGTACATTCATTGTCACTACAAACAAAATTGAATCCTATACGAAATCCCATAAGAGATTCAATAAATACAGCTATATTTAAAGGTACACCTAAAGGAGGAGATGTAACATTACTTATCTTGTTATTTGTTATTTTGATCATAAGATTCTTAAGTTTTAAAAATGCCAAATGACATCTTTAAAAGGAATTTATTTAAACATTAATGGATTGAATAATCCATGTAAAAGGGCAAGCCTAATAAGATACATTAATTTACATAAGGCCAACTTAGTCTTCCTGCAAGAAACCCATCTCTTGAAAAAAGATATTGATAAACTAGCCACAAACAAATATACAGTATTGGTTAGTTCAGAGCACACTCAGAAAAAAAAGAGTGGCTATTTTATGGAATAAAAGTATGCCCATTCCTAAAACCATTAAGTCTTATCAGGATGACAAAGGAATGTTTTGTATAGTTACAATACAAATTAATGGGAAGACTTACACTTTAATTAATGTATATTGGATACCTGGAATTGGTATTAATACAGTGAAACATCATCTTGATAAGATCATATCATTCTCTATAGGAGATATTATTTTAGCTGGTGACTATAATTGTATACTACATGAAAGTGATACTACCACTATAGGGAAAAGAAGAATTACATCTAATGCAAAACATTTAAATGATTTTGCTAATTCTTATCATTTGAATGATATTAATAATCAGATAGATTCAAAATCATTACCATACACCTTTTTTTCTAACAGATACAAAACTTATTCAAAAATAGATAGGGTCTTTATTTCTAACCAGATGGTAACAGATTTAATTAATTCCAAAATCATATCATGTCCTATATCTGATCATAAATCAATTGTTTTTTAATTCATGATAAAAAATACTCATAATGTTCAGATCAAAAGGATACCAGCATACTTAACTCAACTAAAAGACTATAAAGAATATATACTTTCAGAAGTAAAACATTTTTTAGACATAAATAATACTCCTGAAGTCTCCATTGTTTATGTTTGGTATGCCTTAAAATCATATCTATATGGTTCATAGGTTCATAGGTTCATAGGTTCATACTAGGCTATCTGCCCAAGGGCATTTATAAGCCTAGCCCATAGTTATGTGGCTTTCGCCACCCCTTTAGTTTGAATAAAAACTATGCCTATCATTTTTCTGTGCCTCTGTCAAGCAGTGACACTGAAGTAATCCCTGGGGTATATCTGCGATCTCCCATCCATTGGTCAAGATTCCTCTTGAACAAGGCCAGTGAGGTGCTCTGCCTCACATGTACCGGGATTTTGTTCCACAGCATAGGGAGTCTCTGGGTGATGAATCTGTCCCTCCAGCACGTTCTATTTATAACCGTGTCAAGGTTTAAGTCTCCGCCTTGTGGTTCTGAGGGATCTATATTTTTGAGGTGAAGCATATTCATCAAATCTGGGTTTGACATGGCCTTATATGTCAGGCACAGGTCACCTCTGAGCAAGCGGTATGAGACTGAATAGAGCTGGAGTTCTTTCAGTCGGGCAGCATAAGACATATTTTGAGACCCTTTATCCTTTTGGTGAGGAACTTTTGGGGCCTTTCAAGCTGCAGCAGGTGTCTGGTCAGATACATTCCAAACGGGCATTGTACTCAATCATAGGTCTAATGAGTGATGAGTACAGGGGGACGATGACCTCCCTTGATCTAGATGTGAATCCCTTCATGATCAGGTGGGCGATATAGAAGGTTTTCCTAACTACTTTAGCAACATGAGTGTCAAACGAAAGGCTACTGTCAACTTGGGTCCCCAGATCCCTGATGACTTTTTCTGTGCTCAGTGGATTGCCACCTATATGGCAGCTAGGGGTAACCTTGTTTTTCCCGAAGGGTATGACTATGCATTTTTTGGCGTTTAACTTCAGGCCATGGCTCTGGCACCAGTTATCCATTTCTGTGAGGTCCTTCTGGAGGATATCTGTGTCAGATGTGTTTTTGACTATAGCGCCCAGTTTGCAGTCATCTGCAAACTTTGCCAGCCATAACCCTCCTGTGTTTGCTTGTACTTCAGAAAAGTAGATGCCGAACAAGAGTGGACCCAGGACTGAGCCCTGTGGGACACCACTTGTGACAAGCTTTGAGTCTGACATGGCTCCAGCAACTCTGACCCTGTGGGTTCTGTCACTTAGCCAGTTTGCAACCCATCTTGTGATGTATGGGTTTACATTCAAGCTGATGAGTTTTTCGATGATACCTGAGTGGGGTATTGTGTCGAAGGCCTTTGCCAGGTCGAGGTAGGCTGTATGGACTGCCTTTCCCTCATCAATGGCCTTGGTGACTGTCTCGAAAAAGTCAACCAAGTTTAAGAGGCAGGATCTACCTTTGACAAAGCCAAACTGGGTTGGATCCAAAGTCTGCAAGTTCCCTATGTCTTTATTTATGAGTTCCATTATGATCCTCTCCATGGCTTTGCAGATAAGGCTTGTCAAGCTAATGGGGCGGTAATTTCCAGGGTCTGTGGAGGCACCGCCTTTATGAAGTGGGACCACAGTCGCCGTGCACCACTCCTTGGGTACGTATCCTGAGGTGAGGCTAAGATTAAACAGCTGTCCTAACTGTGGGTTTAATTCCTTGTTGAGTTCATGAAGCACACAGCCGGGACACCATCCGTCCCATGGATGCTGTGTTTTTGCCTTAGTGAGGGCAGTTCTCACCTGGGCGTTGGAGATGTTTGGGGGCTAGAATCCTCTGGAATAGATATCTCTCCTTTTGGGGGAGGGGGGGTAGAAGTTTGCACTGAACCTGTCAGCCAGTATGTTAGCAATGTGTGTAGGTTCAGTAATTTTCACATCATTTTGAACTAATTCTGAGCATATCTGGGAGTTTCCTCCTAGGTTTCTAACATAGCTAAAGAAGGCCTTATGATTGTCTTTAGAGTCCTTGGCGATTTTTCTCTCAAAATTTGCCTTGGATGATTTTATGAGAGCTCTTAGTTTTTACTTATAATGATCAAAGGTGTCTTACCTTTCAAGGATTTTGCTCTATCTTGTAGTAGCTTCCTCCTTTTGTTGTAGAGCTTGTTTATGGCTGGGGTCCACCAGACTGGATGCTTGCCTTTGGTACAGAGAGTCTTAGTTTTGTTTGGATTGCCTGATCCATGCAGTCCTGTAGGTGCTGGTAGAAGGCATTTGTAAGTGATTCAGTGGTTTGAGTAATGTTTACCACTGGCTCAGGGGCCTTAAAGGAGACCACACTAGTTTTTAGAAGTGTGAAATCGGCTTTGAGAAGTTTTTCACTGTGGTCTTTTTGTTTCAGGTGGGGCGGGATGAGGACCTCCAGCGAGATTAGTTTATGATCTGATCTCACCAGTGAGGGGTATACTTCGGTGTTGAACATTTTGATCCCATGTTCGTGATGATGAGATCAAGTATGTTTTCTCCTCTTGTGGGGATGGTGACTAGTTGTTCCATGGCATTTGAGTTTATGAACTCCAGAAATCTTTGGGTTAGAGTGTTCGGGCTTGAGTAGTGTTCCCAGTCTATATTAGGGTAGTTGAAGTCACCTAGTATGATGGTGTTTGGAGATACATTTATCCCCTCCAATGTTTTCAGGAAGGCCATGTGATGTTCCTGAGTTTGAGAGGGTGGCCTGTAACATGCTACAAATTGCAGAGCAGTCTTGCCTATGGTTAATTGCACCTGGATGGTCTCCGATACATCATGCGTTGCCACCAACCTTGAGGTGTGGGTGTCCTTTATGAATATGGACACCCCCCCTCCTTTCTTGGTGTTGTCCGGATTTTGGGGCCGGAACGCATGATATGAGGTGAAACCTGTTAGTGCTGGGGTGCTCTCAGGAGCCTTGAACCAGGTTTCTGTCACAGCACAGACATCGATGTTCTCCATATTGAGAAGGGCCTCGAGTGCGTGCATCTTGAGAGTGAGACTTCTGGCATTGAGCAGCATTACCCTTAGTTTTTTTCCTTTTTGGTGTTCTAGGGTGGTAGGATTAGAATTTGAGCCTTGCCTAAAAAAGGCACTATGGGGGTGGCAAGAGCCTTTGCCAATATCCGGAAGCCCAGGGGTGACAGGTGCAAGCCATCCCTTGCGAACCAGCGTGGCTTGTCCAGCATGTCATCCCAGGCAGACAGACATTGGATCCCTTTGAATGACACCAGAATTTAAGCCAATTATTAAAGCTGATCATCTTATCACTGTATTGTGGCATAATTCTAGGTGAAGGTAGGATACTGCTCAAGGTCAGGGTCATACCTGCCTGGGCTACATAATCAGAGAGCTCCTCGATGTCCCTTTTCATGTAGTCCAAGGAGGTACGTCTCAGGTCGTTGACACCAGCGTGGACAATGACTGAGTCGTACTTGTACATGCTGTTGAGAGACCTGAGTGCTTGCATTATGTGGCAGATTCTAGCGCCCGACAGGCAGCTTACTGTGACCTTCTCCTTACTCAGTCTGGTGAGCTTAGGTCAGTGTGTCTGACTATGGAATCACCAATGACAAGTGTGTCTGGCATTTTGTTTGGCCTTAAGGGCTGTGACTGTTTGACACTCTGACTGTGTGGTCTATGTGTTGCATGTGTTGGGTCGTGAGGTGGTAGTTGTTTGGGTGTCTGCTTTGGTGGCCTCTGCTGTTTTGGTAAATTTTGATCAGAGCCTCCGAGTATGTCTTTGTGTGAGTATGTGTATGATTTGAAGTTGTGATGGTACCATGTGTGACTGGGTATGTATTGTGTGTGGTTACCTTCTCCTCCTGTCTGGTCTTGCCAGTCCTATGTTGAGAGAGCTCAGCCTCCAGTTTGGCCGTATAGTTGCATCTCTCGCATGTATTTGTGTTTTGTGGGAGAAGGAGAGGATTGTTCAGTGTACATGAGGCAATTGTAACATTGCCTCAATATTCCCAGGTTCACCAGTTGAGCTGGAGAGGACACTAGCAACTGATCCCTCGACATACTAGAAGTAGTAGATAAAGAGACTTTCAAAGGACTCCGGGGGAAGTGGGTTTTAGGCTGGTGGGGTACTATCTATAATAAGAGTGCTTTATCAAGGTGCAAGTACTGTAGGAGTAAGTGCTAGGCTCTACAGATAGAGAATAGTCTACTTGGGAATCAAGTAGAGATGAACTTTTCAGTTATAGGATATGCTGGTTAGATCAGCAGTACAGCTCGAGGAAGGTAGTTCTAAGGGAAAATTTGAAGAGTGGAATTTAGATGGCCCGAATAGTTTAACCTTGTTTAACCACCGCTGCTCTTGTGTGCAACAGTGGCAACTCCGCGCTAAATCGTGCTAACGCGCGTTTAGCGTGTTTTATAGCAGGGGGCTGAAGGGAGCTAGGAATTGGCCCAAAACGACCAATGGACTACTAGTTTCTGGCTGAAACTTCACCAAATCGGACAAAAAGGCCGCTCAGTGCTTCCCACTCCCACTGGTAAGCAAAGAAACTTCCCTCCTTCCTAATAAGGCAATGGATCAGTAACAGGAACTAAAAACAAAGCCCAGGGATCAGCAACTCTGAAACTGGACTACTCTAGTTCAGTAAGGCGGGAAAACAAGAGATTTTTTTGTTTTATTACAGAGATAAGGAAAAAAAAACAGACAGTAAATGCTATAAATGCTGTAAATCGGCTAGCGCACTTTAGTGTGTAGCCTACAGAAACAATTTGCAACAATTAGTAACTTAAAGTGCAATAAACAGTGTAAAATGCAGAAATCACTTAAAGTAGCAGTAAAACAGGCGAAATGCAGTCGCTAGCTTAATAACAGTGGGAAAGCCACAAAAAATACTTATATCTGGTAGAAAATCACTCCTTTTGCTCTCTGCTGCTTGGATCACTCTGCAGGCCACCACGAGGATCTGTGCTGAGTTGGTACAAGCTGGAAAACGCATGTTTAGCGTGTTTTATAGCAGGGGGCTGAAAGGAGCTAGGAATTGGCCCAAAACGACCAATGGACTACTAGTTTCTGGCTGAAACTTCACCAATTCGGACAAAAAGGCTGCTCAGTGCTTCCCACTCCCACTGGTAAGCAAAGAAACTTCCCTCCTTCCTAATAAGGCAATGGATCAGTAACAGGAACTAAAAACAAAGCCCAGGGATCAGCAACTCTGAAACTGGACTACTCTAGTTCAGTAAGGTGGGAAAACAAGAGATTTTTTTTTTTTTTTTTTTTACAGAGACAAGGAAAAAACAGACAGTAAATGCTATAAATGCTTTTAAGCGGCTAGCACACTTGAGTGTGTTAGCCTACAGGTAAAATTAAGCAACAAATAACTTTTTAAGAGTGCAAAACAGTTAATCAACACAAAAACAGTTTAAATAGAATGCAGAGCTGTATAAACAGGCTAAGATGCAGTCGCTAAGCAGTAAATATTCAAAAAGCCAGAAAAAATACTTAAATCAGTTATAGCAAATACAGTTATAACAAATGCTCTGAAATATACTGTATATTTCCAATATGTTTGAGAAGGACAGTCAGAACACAAGAAGGTTCAGGCGAAAAAGAAAACAAAAGTTTTGTTTTACTTTTTGAAAAGGGAAAAAGGAGGAACAGAAGGCCTTATCAAATGTTCTCTCTGTATTAAGAAGAATGAGCTAATGACACTAGACTGGGAGGTGTGTCACAGTAGGGGCGGGCAACTGCAAAGCCACCAAGTATAAGAGCAAGACACCAAATTATAAAAACAGTAATCTGTAAAAATAATCAAAAGATACTTATATTTTGTAGCTCAGTTGCGGTCAAACAACTTCTCCAGCCTGCACTGTGTGCAAATACAGAGACCTACCAAAGTTAGGGCAAGACCAGAACAACAACTTTTTTTTTACAAGAACACAAAAGAACCAGTCCCCACTAGCCAAGAGATAATTACACAGAGTAAATGTTTCAGTTTATACAATAGCCTAAGACAGCAAAGCACTACAGAGTCAAATGAAAGTTTTTAAACAGATAAGGATTTGTGAAGATTCTGAATAGACAAAGTGCTTTATATATATTAAATTATAAAAACAGTAATCTGTAAAAATAATCAAAAGATACTTATATTTTGTAGCTCAGTTGCGGTCAAACAACTTCTCCAGCCTGCACTGTGTGCAAATACAGAGACCTACCAAAGTTAGGACAAAGTATCAGATGGTATAATAATAAAAGGAAATCTTGGGATAAGGAATTGTTAGATATTCAAAGTAAATTAGACTCTTATAAACATAATAATAAAGAAAATATTATGGACAAGAAAGTTATTGAAGAAATAAACAAACTAAATGAGAAATACAAAGAAGTTTTAACTCATAAAGTTAAAATAACTTTAGAGAAATACAAGTTTTTGTCTTATTCAATAAGCCCCAAATACTTACATAGACTTAAAAATAAAACAAAAAGGTTGAATAAACAAAACCATATCAAAGAAATCTTTTCTCTAAGGAAAAGAAGAATGTTTCTAGTATACCAGAAATACTAGATGAATTTAGAAATCACTTTCACAAAATTAACCATAATAACATTAACATGGAACCTACAGATAAAATAAAGGAGTTTATAACCACAAACATGAATAAAAAGCTTAATAAACAACATATTAAACTATTGGACAAAAGTATTTCATATACAGAGGTTATTACACAAACAAATAAGCTTAAATCAAACAAAGCACCGGGTAATGATGGTATTATACCAGAGATATATAAAATCCTTTCTAAAAGTACATATTCATTAATACATAAGGTTTTTATTTTGGCCCAAACTGAGTTAATAACCCCCCCATCTTGGCAATATACATTTATTTCGCCAATTTTAAAACCTAATAAAGATCCAACTAGATGTTCTTCATATCGCCCATCTCATTACTTAATGTTGATTATAAAATGTTTATGAGTATCTTTGCTGATAGATTGAAGACAATCATTCCCGGCATTATAGATATAGATCAGACAGGCTTCATTGTAAATAGAAATACTTTTGATAATATAAGAAGAACTTTAACATTAATAGATTTTGCAAATAGGAAAAGAAAGATTTAACACTTATTAGTCTTGATATAAGTTCAGCATTTGATTCAGTAAGTTGGGACTATCTGTTTACCTTAATGAAGTGCACAAACTTCTCAGATGCATTTGTAAATCTAATTGAGCATTTATACAAAGGAACGTTGGCTTATATTAAGGTAGGAACATATGTTTCACAAAAATACCCATTCTTAAAGGTACAAAACAAGGATGTCCACTTTCTCCACTATTATTCACTTTAGTAATGGAGCCTTGGGCTAATTTGATCAGAAACAGTACTGACATAGAGGGTTTTGAAATAGATGAAAATACAACATCCAAAATTCAACTTTTGCAGATGATGTTCTAATTACATCAGCAGGATCCAATTCTTCTATGCAGTCTCTATTTGATAACATGATGAATTTTAAAAGTATTTCTGGTTTAATATTCAATGAAGAAAAAACTAAAATACTACCTATATATACACGAAAAAATATTCTCATTAGTGATTTTACTAAATATGTACCCAATTCAGGTCAGATAACTTATTTAGGTATAATACTATCTAAAGATATTAAATCTATTATATATAATAATTATAATACCTGTTTTCTTAATATACAAAATCTTTTTAATACCTGGAATAATATGTTTTTACTATGGAGGAGAGACTTACAATTATTAAAATGATAATATTCCCCAAGATTTTATACTTAATACAATCAATAATACTTCCACCTACAAAAATAATTATCAAGAAACTGAATACACTAATGTTAAATTTCCTATGGGCACCTAATAGACCTAGGATTGCATTAAAGAAACATACTAATAGCTGGTCTCAAGGGGTATTTCTTTTCCAGACTTTAATTTATATACTATCTCTTCTATTGTAAAAGTTATTACTTTATTAATAGATCAGTCATATGTCGCAAAATGGAAAGATTATTGGGAGCTAATTAGTATGCACTTCATGAAAATCTCCTTAACACATAAAAATATGATTGTAAATAACTCCATGTTATGGTTACTAAAGGAATTTTGTACTTCACCTATTACACCTAAACATATGGTTTGTTACCCATTAAATATTATTAGTTATCGTAACTTTATATTCATGCACCCTAAGTATAGGGAATGGAATTTTATTGTATTCCCTATAATGTATACTCAGGGTATGCTTTTGTCATCTACTTCTGAAGGAACTCATTTAGCTATAGATAATGATCTAAAGTACTGGTATCAGTTGATATCTGATAATAAAGTTAAAAATCTAGATTTCTTAAAACAAGAATTTGATCTAAGAGAAACTTGCTGGTTAGAGGTTCAGACCTTTAGACAACATCTCATTAATAAAATAGATCTAATGTCTATAACAGTTAAAGAATCTATTCCAACACTGATTGATTACTTGATATTAAATTTACAACATAAAGTTTCTGATAAAGGTAAACTTTCATACATACATAAAATTATCAGACAAGAAACTTTTACAGTGTAGATTCATACTGGAATTATTTCACTTCTATTAATGGGGACCCACCAAATCAACAAGATAAACAATATATATTGGAATCTGCTTATAGAACTACGTCTTCCATTGTCTGGAGACTTTATACATGGACATTTTACATAGATCTTTTATACACCTTTGATGATGAATAAAATAAATAATAAAGATAATTTATGTAAGAGATGTAATGTAGAAATTAATGCTGACTGGGCTCATATGTTTTATGACTGTATAAAATTGAAAGAATACTGGAAGTCAATTAATGAATTTTTGCAGGCTCTTTTTACAGATAATTTCATTATTTCTAAATCTCTTATATTATTCAACACACCTGTACCTCAAAGTGTTAAAAATGTTAAGCTTCCCTTGTTATGGTCTATTCTAGCAGTGGCTAGGAAAATAATAACTAGAAATTGGATTTCAGATACACCTCCTTCGTTCAATGAATTTAAAAATGTTATGAATATAGTGTGCCATATGGAAATAAACACAATTACAAATTACAAGAACAAATAGAAAAACATCTTATTATATTGTATGGGATAATTTACAAAATTTGTTAAAAAATTTTAATTTCACTAGCATGGTATTTTAGTTTAATTAATTGATCTGATTGTAGTGGATGTCTTTGTAAATACTTTAGTTGTTTTGTTGAATATTATAATAATACCTATTTTTAATTACTTGTATAAAATTGTTATGATATTTCTCTTATATGTTAAAACAATAAACCTGTTTTGGAAAAAAAAATATTATATAAATGACTGTAAGAAACTCTCCATATAAAACGATATGAAATCAATGTGTGCAAAAGACATATAGGAAAGTATGAAACCTCTGCCAATCATGTAAATAGTATGTTCCAGTCAAGGCTCATATTCAATAGCATCTATGAATAAAGCAAATGATTGATCTAAAAAACATTTTGCACAGAGACTAGAACATATTTTCCTCTCAAAACTATAGTTCCTACGTTGTCTGTGGCTATGCATCCTAGATAAAAGGGGAACAAAGGACACCAGAGGTCTGATTTTGCTATCTTTAAACAGATAAAGAGACGGAGTGTCAGTACCTGATGAAATTTCCTGAGGTAGGAGAAGACATTTTAGATTTGAAAATTCTTTTAGACCATCTGCTCTCTGCATAAAAAAGAAAATCTTCCCAAATGACAGTTGCCTGTTTGTGTTTACGTGATATTAGAGAAGATTCGAAAGAAATCACAAAGAAGAATATTTACTACAGGGAATGCTGTTATGTGAGTAAGATCAGGTGGTTCAACTTAAAATGGAAATGAATAATCTCCTAAGTACCAACTGACATATTTAAATATTCTAGATTAAGTTTACAGAACTGATATTCCAGTGGCTAAACTTATTTAATGTAAATGGCCTCATTTAAAGGCTTTGCCTGGGTCACTTAGTAAAGTATAATCATGCTGCTTATGTGGCTATAAGCATAATTTGCCAAAATGTAATCCCTGAAAGGCATGCAATTTATCATTAATAAAAGCAGGCTATCGGCTTTCTTTTCCAACCTCCACAAAATCATCTTTGCAGATTCGGTCAAAGGCTTATTAACATTTAAGTATTGCTAAACACCTATCATTCTTACACTTTGATTCATATATCTGTGTTTAATATTAAAAATGTGTTCCTGAAGATTTTTCAGGGAGAACAGTGTTTTTGCAATTTATACTCCCAAATTATCATACTTATTTGTCATATCAAAAATATCCACTTCCAATTTTAAATGGACTATGTTAAGTGTAGAACCTTCTTCTTTCCTTCATTTGTTGTTATTCCATGTTTTCTGTGTCCTATCCTTCATTTGCAGTGCAATCTACTTGCATTAGATCCTCATATATTGCTTACTGTCATAATATCCCCCATTGTTCTTTATTTGGGTGAGAAAGGCTGAGCTCTCTTAACTTTACAATGTACGTTATACTTTCAGGTATCCTTGTGGTCTTAGTTTCCTTTCTCCATTCCTTCTACAGTATTAGGGTTTATTATTTCCTAATATCCTCCACAGCTGCATGCAAACATCAAACTCTGGCTTTAATACCTTCCTTTGCCTGGCTTTCATTTCCTTATATATGCTCAATATCATTTCATTTGTCTTCACTGACACCCTTTCACATTGTACTTGGGGGTTTGTTTCTTATAAAAATAACCCCATGATTCTCTACTATTTG